>NW_017962920.1:294545-486054 GCF_001661345.1 Ascoidea rubescens DSM 1968 | reverse complement strand
TTTTTTTTTTTTTTTTTTTTTTTTTCTTTGTTTAATTTTTTTTATTTATATAAAATTTATCAAGATATTTATTTATTGCGTTTTGGAGATGTAATTTGCCATTTGATTTAGAATTTCAGTTTGGTTTTTGTTGTTGGAATGATTTGAGTTATTTAGGGCATCTTGGTATCTTTTTTGTAAAGATTTTTGGGAACCAAGTTTTGTGGATTGGGTGTTTAAAGGAGAGTAATCAGGTTCATCATCATCACGATCTACCCAGCCTGAGTTTTCATCATTATCTGAGTTATCATAGTCTGATAAGACGTCTACGGAGTCAGTATTTATTTTTGATTTTTCAGGTTTATGATTGTGATTGTGATTATCATTAATGCCTAGATCTTTAATCAAGTTTGATAGGTTTTTCTCCTTTTTTAATAGATCATCTTTTTTCTTTTGTTTGATGATTTGCTGTCTCTCCTTTTTGTAGTAGTGGTTGAATTCAGTGACTTTGTTGTCTATTGCGGCTAGGACGTTGTCAAAGCCTTTGCCTGTGTATGAAGAGACACTTACGACATCTAGTTGTGAGTAGAATTCCTCTAGCATTAGGGACATTGAGTTTACGAGGGAATTCATGTAGCCGGAAGAGGTTGTTGATTCATTACTGGAGGAGGCGTTGTTGAGGGCAGATTGGAAGAGATCGAAATCAGTCATCCAGTTTATGATTTCGGTCGAGTCGTGGATATCAGTTTTGTTGAATACTATGATCATGGGTAGTTTTGTTTTGTATAGGATGGAGCAGGCGTAAAGCATGTTTGATATGAATGTTGTTGGGGAGGAGTTTCTTGGGGTGTCGACGACGTAGGCGATAACAGTTGGAAAAGTCGAGGCAAAAGATTCAGTTATGATTGAGCCAGAAGCAGACCAAATGAAGCATTCTATTTGACCAGGAGTATCGATGATGATATGTTTAAGGTTTTCAGTGCTATTTTGATTATTATTTTGATTATTATTTTGATTATTGTTTTGATTGATTTCATTCAATTGAGAAGGAGATAATTTTTTTGAGATTAAATCTATAACTTGATCAATTTTGGTCGAGAACAAATTTAAAGAGGTTACAATTGCACCATTTGGACCTAGGTTGTAAGACTGCATTACTTTTTTATAATTCACAGAGTCTCTTATATCAATATTGCAGCCGAATGGGACTTTTAAGCAAGCAGGATCAAGATTTATGGCATAAGGAGGTAGGTGTTTGGAGTATAGATGGGAGTTCAATCGTTGGAGAAAGGTTGTTTTACCAGAACCAGCCATACCAATGACTATGACAGTGGCAGGAAGAGGCATTGTTAAATTGGGAGATACTGGATGTAAAGTGAATTGGAATAGGCCTGTTGGTATTATTGGTTGATAGATTGGTGCCAAATTATTGATAGATGAAGTTGAAAAAACGAACAATAAAAAAAGAATTGAAATTCCAAAAAAATGGAAATGTGTCATGTGATCTGGAAAAGAGATGAAATTTAAAAGAAATTTTGGTGGAAAAAGTCGAATGAAAAAAAGAAATGGTATTATTTAATTGGCCAAGGAAGAATTGGGCTATAAATTGACAACATTTGCTATTGCTTTGAGAAATACTGTTGATTATTGTTGATTGTTTTTAACCATTGTTAGTATTGCTACTATTGATTGTAGATTATTGCTATTGCTGATTGAATACAGGTGTTTGCTGGATTTTGTTGAATTTGAGATTGAAAGATGTCAGGAAAGGAAGATGGCAAGAAGCCCGGAATCGCTGCTGATGCAGTGTTAAAGAGCTCTGTTCCTGTGCCAGAGGACTTTGTTGAAGTTGCAGGCATTGATTACTCATCACAGACTGCGTTCAACATGAGAGCAGTGGATTTGGTTGCCAGCATGAAAACCATTGGGTACCAGGCCTCGTCGTTGGGAAAGGCGTGCGAGATCATCGAGGAAATGCGCCGCTGGAGAGGCAAACACATCAGCCAGCTCGAGGAGCACGAGAGGAACAAGGGCAAATTCGACGCTGAGGGCTTCCAAAGAACCACCATCTTCTTGGGGTACACCTCCAACTTGATTTCCTCCGGTTTGCGTGAAACCATCCGGTATCTCGTGGAGCACCGATTCGTGGATGTGTTGGTTTCCACGGCCGGCGGCATCGAAGAGGACCTCATTAAGTGCTTGGCTCCCACCTACTTGGGCGAGTTCAGCTTGCCCGGCAAGAAGCTCCGTGACGAGGGCATGAACCGTATCGGCAACTTGATCGTGCCTAACGACAACTACTGCCGGTTCGAGGAGTGGATCGTGCCCATTTTGGATGCCATGTTGCAGGAGCAGGAAACTGCGGTGCGCGCCCTGGGCTGCGACGCGCTCCACCACGGCAGCAGCGCGTGCTGGACCCCCTCCACCATGATCGCCAGGCTCGGCCGCGAAATCAACGACACAAACAGTGTCTTGTACTGGGCGCAGAAGAACGACATTCCCGTTCTTTGTCCCGCTCTCACCGACGGCTCCATCGGCGACATGTTGTTCTTCCACACCTTCAAGAGCTCGCCCGAACAGCTCCGTTTGGACATCGTTGCTGACATCCGTAAAATGAACTCCTTGTCGATGGAAGCTGCCCACGCCGGCATGATCATTCTCGGCGGCGGCTTGATCAAGCACCACATTGCCAACGCGTGCTTGATGAGAAACGGCGCAGACTACGCTGTCTACATCAACACCGGCCAAGAGTTCGATGGCTCTGACGCCGGTGCCCGTCCCGACGAAGCCGTTTCCTGGGGCAAGATCAAAGCCGACGCTCACACCACCAAGGTCTACGCCGACGCCACTATTGTCTTCCCGCTTATTGTGGCGGCCACCTTTGCGTCCCAAAAGCCCAACTAGCGCTATGGCTTGTGGTGTGCACGTGTGCAGCTAGTACGTGTGGCAATGCTGGTTGCCCGATCAGGTGCTGGACTGCTACCCGGTGATATAAATAGATGCCGCAGTTGCTGTTTTATCCGCGTTTCAGCGCGTGTCTTTCTCTCCTCAAACACCGTCTGTGATTGGCCAAACGCGCGCTCCACTGCTGCGGATCACCCCTGACGAAACCGGGCTAGATATCAACGGCACTTTACACGTGATATGAATTCTGGCTGCTGATTGGCTGTTTTCTGGGGCTGGTCAGAACCACGAATAAAATTACTCTTTTAGTGAATATTGCCCAAAAAAACTTCTTCCCTTTTCACAAATTACTAATCTCTCTCTTTTCCCTTTTTTTGTTATTACTATTTAAAGCAAGATTTCAAATATATAATTACCTCTTCCTTTTTCCTTTCTCAATTCTAATTCTCAATTTAGTATTTCTAAAAAAGAATAAAAAGAATAAAACGAATAAAAAGAAGGAAAGTATCAAAATAAACGCAAAAGAAATATTAAAAATTCTCAATTTACACATTTATAATTACCACTTACAAACCACACTCTACAAGCTAATCAGAATTAAAATAATCCAAAAAAAAAATTTTACTGTTTCCCTTTTTCTTCCTCTCCCAGTTAACTATCCATCTTCTTTACAACTATTTCGATTGCAATCAATAGTTATAAACACATTTCTCAATATATCCACACACAATTTAATTACCTCCTCATTATATACCTTCAATTGGTACTTTTTCTTTTCCCTTCTCATACCTTCCTCTCTTATCTTCTTTTAGTGTGTTTCTTAATCAAAAAGATCCTGTTTTATTTAGGAAACAAATCACTATTACCTCTTTCAGCCATCAATCATTTATTGTAAGTGTTATCATCATCAACTGTATTCTCTAATATCCTTTACCTTGATGTATATCATCAACTATTCTGGCTATTTCTCATGCCTCTTGTTCCAAATCTACAATGAAACACCTTTACTAACAACTCCTTACTTCCATTTAATCACCATTACAGCCTCTTTCTAACCCCTCAACAATGTCTGAAGTCGATCAAAAATATAAAGACATCAAAGACGATGACCAATTAGCCTCTGCTACTCCTCAGGATGATGACGAAGAAGAATCTGCTCCCACCGGAGGAAGACAGCCAAAGGAAAGAAGAAAAATCGACATCAAATTCATCCAAGACAAATCAAGACGTCATATAACCTTCTCAAAAAGAAAAGCTGGTATCATGAAAAAGGCCTACGAATTGTCTGTCTTAACTGGCACTCAAGTCCTTCTCTTGGTCGTCTCCGAAACTGGTCTAGTTTACACCTTCACAACCCCCAAATTGCAACCCTTGGTTACAAAATCTGAAGGTAAAAACCTCATCCAAGCCTGTCTTAACGCTCCTGATGATCAAGAAGATCCATCCGAAATTGACAGCCAACAAACTCAAAGCCAAAATCAACAAAGCCAAAATCAACAAAATCAACAAAGCCAAAACCAACAAGCTCAACAACTAAATCAACAACAAATCCAAAACAATGGCATGGATCAAAATACTTCCCCAGATCATCAATCTTCTCAACAGACTCCTGTAAATCAATATTCAAATAATATTCCTGTTTCAAATAACGTTCCTCCTCAATACTTGCCTACAAATTATGGTTCAGGTTATTACCAAAATCAACCTGATCAATATTAACCGAAATTCATATAACCCTGTTAACCTATCTTATATAATTAATTATTTAATATAATCAATTGATATATCCATTTATTATTATTATTATTATTTTTTTTTGTCATTCCCTTTTCAGATTTTATCAGATTTTGACTTAATTTAATCCGATTTATTGTCTCTAGTTTTGTTGTCTTTTATCTTTTGTCTTTTTTCTTTTTTTCTCCAATGTCTTGGATTTGTTTGTATCTTGATTTCATTTCATTTCATTTTCTATTTCTATTTTCTCTTATTTACCTCCCAGTTATTTTAAATCTTCAAAAATAAAAAAAATGAAAATAATTAAGAAAATCTCTAAAAAATTTCAAAATCTATCTTGAAAAATGCAAAAAAAATATATCATTTTTTTTCCCTTTCTCATTTATATTTATTGTCCTATTTATGTATTCCTCTACATATCTATCTACCCACTAATCATCTTTTTTTTTTCATTTACCCATCTATAAATTCCTTCCTCCTCTTATTGCAAATGTCTTTTTATATCGTAATAAACTTCTTCTAATCATTCACTCTTCCTACGCATTTTTACTCACTCAATGTAATCCTTATCACTTTTATTACCTATTTCAGTGCATCAAAAAGGCGCTTATACACCTTATGCTTGTTTCTGATATTCCTATAATCAACTCATTTTGGATTTATATCATTCCATTACTGTTGTCATTGGAATTAAGTTTTTAATTGTTCTAATAATATTTCGTTCAAATGAAAGGTCTATCCCCCAAAACCAAGTCTTCAACTGATGTCTCCCTTCTCGCTTCATCAATTTAACCCAAATTTCAAATCAAATGAGCGACTAGTAAATAGAGAAGAGACTTTCCCTAAAGAGTTTTAAGAACATATCTTGATACTAGATCTATTATTTTCTGACTATCACTTCATTATTATTGCATTTCCAGTAAATTTATCAGTTTAGAAAAATTAGATATAGAAACTCATCCTTCAATGGCTAGTGTTTTCTTTACCTGGATGCATCCAAAAGAAGAAATGACACTAATAGTACTGCGATAGACAATTAACACTTTAAATTATTTGAACCATTTGATTTTGGAGTATTTCAAAGGTCTCAATCTATCTTTAAAACTGAAAAAGAAGAGACACTCATCGTCAATTGTCAAAGATTTTTTTTCAGCAAATGATCTTCTTCAAAACTCCAGGTGAGCTTAAAACAAAATTTCAAAAGAAAAGGAAATTGAAGGAGGCGCACTAAATAGAGTTGCATTTTCAATTTAAGAACCCCAAGAATATACAGAATCAAAAATGGGTGTTCCTCAAAAAAGGCTTGGATAAAAGTTACCAAACTCTATTTGTTTGACTTCAAGTTTTGGTAGAATATTGTCTTTAGTCATATATACCATAAGAAGTTGCTACTGATATAAATGGCTGATATCAATGTTGCCTCATACGCAGGGTTTGGGTCTAAAGATTCACTATTATTGAGTTGCCAGAAATAAAAAATGAAAGTAAAATAAAAACAAAATGAGACTCAAAAGAATTAGTTGAAAAATTTGATTTCATCTAATTATTTGAATAAAATAAAATAAGTAAATAAATAAATAAATAAATAAATAAATAAATAAATAAATAAATAAATAAATAAATAAATAAATGAGGTTATTTACAGATTTATATTCATTGAAATGTTGTTCAATTTTTTGTTTTGAAAATTGGTTTCTAGGATATATTTAAAGGAAGAATAGAAGACTTTATTTTATTTGAGTTAGTGTAGTTACAAAGAATCGATAATTTGTTTTGAATTGAGGTAAGTCTAAATTTTAAGAAAAGCATGAATGTTTTAAACTTTTTAAAGAATCCATAGATTGAATTATATTTTGAGTCATCAGAATATAAAACTTTTGAGAGATTGATAAAATCTTTTCCACTAAACAACCTTTTAAATTTATATCAGAGATTATGAATAATAGACAAAATAATTTATTTTGTTTTAATAGAAGATTTTTATTTCATAGGAGGTCATTTCTCAAGTTATTGCTATTATTATTTTAAGAATTAGCTTTCAAAAACTTTCATTTATTTATTTTTAATGTTCAATTTCTCAATATTTGATACCTTTTTTGAGTTGAAGAGATGGATTGAGATTGAGTACCAGCTCTGGGTTTGAAGTTTTCAGAGAATATTGCGATTAATTTAAATAGCTAAGGATATTTTCATTTTTGAAGTTGAAAGTAACAAACTGAATGAAGATTTCTTTAAATTTGAGAGTGTTTGGAGATAAAAACTGCTTTAATTATAATCATAACAATTTCTCTTCTTCTGGAAATTTTCAAAGCTTTTCAATGACTATCAATACTAGTTGGTAATATTAAAGAGTCAAAACAATCATTTTCATTCCTTACTTTGCAAATTGTTTCTGTGAACTAAACGCCTTTACTTGCTATCCAAATTTATTTCCAGAAAAATTTCGATACTAAATAATCAATAATGATACGTAAATGAAATAAGTTTTCGACCCTAAGATCATCCAGTAAATGACTTCTTGGTTCAAAAAACCAGAAAACAATAGAATATTTGAGGTAACTGTCAAAAAAAGAGATTAAAAGCTTATTTATTTGCTTAGGCTCATGCATGTCAATGCGGGTTTGTACTAAACGCTCCGCATACTTGCGTTTATTATTTTGAAATACGCATCTCTAATATATGTGTCAAATTCAAAGAGTTGTATCCAATATGGACCTTGAAATTATCAAGAAAACCAGACAAAATATACTAGACAGACTACCACTACACATCCTCAACGCTATTTTGTCCAAGATACCTTTTAAACACATATTTTTGTTTATTTCATCCACCAATCCAATTGTTAAAGCAACATATTTTGAATTATTATTTCAAACTGTTGAATTGAAGTCATGGTATCTTAATGACTACAATAAAACTGAATATGAGTACATCACTCCAAATTCTTGTTTAACATTAAACCTCAAAGATTCTACGCTTTTCAAAGAATATTCGGGTCAATTCTCCACAAGTGTCTATCTCAGAGTAGTTGTTCCTGATCCAGATCTATTAGATCAACATGAAAATTTAATCAGTATGTTTGGCCCACTTAAAAAAATTTCAATTCTAGTTCGATCAATTGTAGTTCAATCAATTAAAGTCCGATCAATGCTGTTTAATAATAATTAAATTTACCCAGAGCATGAACTTGCAGATGATATTTTGAGGTGTGGATCGGTAATGAAAGAATTAGTACTTTCTTACAAACACACACTAAAAACAGTAATATACAACTTTGGTAAATTTTTGCCTCAGGATTTCACTTATAAAATATTGTTACAACGTTGGAAAAGATGCAATCACTTGGAAATATATAGAACTGATCCCCAATGTCTTTTCTCAGATGAATATGTTGGTTATACTTTAGCTGGGTTAACAAAATTAGAATTGAAAGGAGTGAAACTGTCGAAACTTGAATATGATGTGTCAAAACTAATCAATTTAAAACACTTCAAATTGGAGATAAATACTTGGTCCACATTGGAAAACATCAAATTTCCTAACAGTATAAAATATTTGGATATATCATTCAATTATATTACAAATATAAATAATTGGTTATTTCCAAATAACTTGGTTACTTTGAAATTAGATAAAAATGAAATAAATGCATTTGAAAATTTGAATGGGTGTGAAAATCTAGTTCAGCTAGATCTTGGTTGCAATTCTATTTTAAATATTGATGATGTATCCCAATTCAAAAAATTAAGGTGTCTCTATTTGCAATCAAGTTCTATCAAATGTATCACAAATTTGAACTCATTAAACTTGGAAGAATTGTATCTCAATAACAACTTGATTAAAAATATTCAAACTCTCAAAAACTTGTCAAATTTAAAAGTTTTAAATTTATCTAACAACTTTATCCAGAGAATTGGGAAGCGTTTTGATGATTCTGTTAACTTTGTTAGCTTTGAAACATTAATGATAAACGCCAATAGCATTGGATTATCTGAAGATTTTCACACCAAATTATTCAATTTTATAACAACAAATTTGGCCAGTAACAAAATAACAAAGATCGAGAATTGGAATAGCTTGACAAACTTGGCTGTGTTAAATTTGTCAAGAAATAAAATCAATAAAATTGAAAATTTGGAGCTAATGAAAAATTTAAAAATATTTTCCTTGAGGATGACTAACAAACCAGGAATATGAATTATAGGTGAATTTGAGTCTATAGATGTGAAATTTCTTTAACACAATTCTGCTTCTGCTTCTTCTGCTGCTCTCGTCAATTGTTAATTGCAATGACTATGGAGTGCAATTAAAAGAAACAAAATGGGTTAATGATGAAATAGTGTGCTAGAGCACTAAGAATCTTAAGATTTAAGGGTGTTGATTTCGTGTAAAATATAAGTTTAGGTATGTGTATATAGGGACAAATATATAGATATAAGTATGGTGAGAGAGATCATAACAGAAGCAAGTCTGTTAAACTCATGAACCGTATCCTCTCTTTGAGATATGAAAAATCTTTATTAAATCTGATCTTTTGGAAATCCATTATTGAGTTACTGTAAAACAAAACCGAATCGCTTTTAAGATTTTTTAAAAACTCTACATCTTTGTCTTTTAGTCTATCAATTTCATTTCCTTGTATGAATATTTCCAATGGGTTAGCATTCTTACTATCATTGCTGTTATCATTTTCATTGTTATAGATTTCAAATTTTCGTATTCTGGTTATTTTGTTTGAAATTAAGTAAATCTTCTCAAGGTTTTTCAAAAACTTCAAGCCGGATATTCTTTCGATTAAATTGAATGAAAAATTTAATATTTTCAAATTTTTCAAATTTTTCAAGTTTTCAATTTTAACTATTTTATTGAATGCAAAATTAATTTTGGTTAATTTATTGAATTTATTAAATTTTGCAATTTCTTTTATTTGATTATGCGATAAATCAATTTCTTCTAAAGATTTCAAGTATTTGATATTCAACTCAAATTTGGAAATTTGATTATTATTTAATTTCAAGAATTTTAGCTTAGTTAAATTTCTTTTGTTCGCCGTTTTAACTTCATTATTATTGTTAATATTATTATTATTATTATTATTATTATTATTATTATTATTATTATTATTATTATTATTATCATTATCATCATCACTAGTAGTAATTATTTCATTATAATTTTCGTTGTCAGTTTCATCAGAGATGTCAGAATCATTAATTATGAATTCCGTTAATTCGTTTAATTCTAAATTTAGTTCAACTAATTTTGGCAAAAAGATAAGATTTTTGGAATCAAGTTTACTAATTTTATTATTTGATAGATTTAAAACTTCTAATGATTTTAAGCTGTTAAGATTAGCTACTTGAGTTATTTGATTATTTGATAAGTCTAGGACTCTTAACTTGATTAACTTATTTATGTTATCAGTTTGAATTTCATTGATAATATTTGATGATAAATTTAAAAAAATTAGATTAGTAAAATTATTTAAATTATCGATTTGAGAGATGTTATGATTGAAACTTAAATCTAATAATTTTAAATTTCTAAAGCTTTTAAAATTGTCATTATCATTGAGGTAATTGAAATTGTTTAAAAGATTACCAGCTAAATTTAAGATGATTAAATTGTGTAAATTATTTAAATTTTCTAGGATGGAGATATTATTGTGAGATAAATTTAAAAATTTTAGTTTTTTCAAACTATTAAAATTTTCAATTTTTTCAATTTGATTATAGGATAAATTTAAATTTTTTAAATTTAAAGAGGTATTGAGGTTTTGAATTTTATTAATATGGTTATATGATAAATTTAGAGTTAATAAATTTTTAGTCAAGTTTGAAAAAATGAAGTTATCCAAGATATTAAACGAATTTGAATTTGAATCGACTATTAAAAATTTTAAAAATTTAATATTTTTCATTGATTTAAAAGATATTAAGCTGGTCAAGTAGTGGTAAACTAGGTATGTATCGGTGTAATCCCTTGGTAGTTTGATTAAGGAGCTTAAATATTTTAAATTAACAAATCTAATATTTGAATTAATCAATTGTAGTACTTCAACATCAGAAGTGAGATTGATGGTTAAAAATTCAGTTAATTGGGACAATTTATTTTGAAATAAGGGTAAATCATCAACTCTTATTTTGAAAGTATTATAGTATTTGATGAATTTTCTATTATTTTTAAAATCATCAAAATTTTTAGTGTTATTACCAATAGGGATAGGATTACTATAGTGATGAGCGTCGATATAGCTTTTATCAATTGGAGAAGCCACAGATAGATTTCTAAATAATAGATTTAAATTTAGGTCTGAAGCTTGATGGTTTTGAGTATTTGATATGATGTTGTTATAAAAATCGTATCTATTTGATACAATTAGTAATTTTGTGTATAAGATATTAGTTGAAATCTTAGTAAAATTTTGGTTGTATGATAAGGTAAATAATAAGAGCTTATCAAAAGGAAGCTTTTGAAATAATTGTTGAATAATATAAGTGGGTAAATCAGATAATTTTTTTTCTTGAAGAGTCATTTTGGATTGAATATTTAAATGAGATAATAGAAAAATAGCAAACTAAGAGTTGAGAGACAAATGAGTTTGTATAAATTTCATAATTATATGAATGAATAAAAATATAAATGAAAAGAGAGAATTTCAAAGATATTTATATGATATTAACAAGATTTACAGTTTAGAAGTTTAAAAATAAATCAGAATAATATTTGTAATTGAAGAGAATAGTCACAATAACATTAATAGTAAAATAAAGCAGATCAATAAGCAAAATAGGTCAACGAAAACAACTAAAGCAGTAGAATAAAAAAAAAGAAGTAAGCAAACTAAAATATACAAAATATAATGAAAAAATTCCAGCATGAAAATAATAAAATGAAATTATAAATCAAAAAAAAAATTTTTGTTCACTGATTCAAAACAAAAAAAACAAACGTGGGAGAATTACCTAAAAGGGATGTATAACCACACTGGCGGTATCTGCTGAGTAATGCATGATAGTGCACTGTAATGAGTAAACGTGACTTTGACAGTATTGCTGGTTTTGGAAAGCCGCTGCGGAGTTGGAGAAAGCGGATTTGAGAGCCAAATTGGAACGCTCTTACTAATGTGGGATGCTTTGTTCGAATTTGGATGGAAAGCATTACGGTTCGACCGTGATTATGTAAGCATACTGTTGTGACCTTTGATAACTGATTTCCGGCCATTTGTTACGAGTTAATACACTTTGGAGCATTCGTTCTAGTCGTTCAAATTCGGATGCAATATTCGATTCAATTAACTCAACTCTCTGATTTAATTCATTGATTTTGGAAGCCATTGGTGAAGTATCAAGTTCCCTTTCGTTATCACTATCAGTGTTCTTGACTTGGATGCTGTCAGGTTGACAGTCGTCGAAGGAAGGATAGAGATTTCTTCTAGTGCTCATGGCTTAGTAGACTTCTCTTTCCTTTTCCTCTTGGTTTATTTTATTTCTATCTAGCTATTTAGTGATTATATTTATATTGTTTGGATTGCAATCTTCATCAAGGTATTTGTCGATTAAATGTTTTTTGCAGAAACACAATTTTCGTTTCATAAGTGGTTAAGTCTTGTGTATTTGGTTTGGGCAACGGACTATAGTGGCTTCACGAACGTCCGAGCTCGGATTGTGTTTTCCGACCACACCTCGTGCAACACACACGAAGAGACTTCCACTTGTTACGAATACCAAATCTGCTACTGCAATATAATACACAGAAGGATGAATTGCAGTTATTGATTCAATAAAGGAAATAAAACAAACTATCAGGCAAGTGTTAGTCTAACAATAAGAGTCTGCCAAATAACAAAGTGATTAAATCGCAAAGGAAAAAAAAATGAACGAATCTATAATAAAAATTGGTGTACAATCAAATAATTTAAATTTGTCCAGAACTCCAAACTAAATTTAATTTCAATGTTAAACGGGGGTTTGAGGTAGAAATCCGGCTTTACCGGTTATTTTTGATGACGGTATTAAGCTCGAACACGAGTTTCAAGAGTGAGTTTCGGAAGTGCCGGCTTAACACTTGTAGAATGTTCTAGATTCCTATCGCTTTGTACATAGTACGGGCGATGTTCCAATAAAGCCGGTCTTTTTAAAAAACTACGATATAATCAGAAAGAATTATCAGAAACTGAGCAAACAGCAAAGGAAGCGTCGTTTTGGAGCAGTCAAACACTATATAGTGTTAAATAATCATTGAGAATTTACATCTTGTAATCTGTTATTGACAAAGAAACATATATAAATTTGATCGCTGTCCCTACAATTTATTAAATCAAAGAAAGCTTTACATCTCGAAACTCTTTCCTTAATTTTTCAAGTTCTATTGTGGAGAGCCTTGAACGAATAAGAATTTCATTCAACATTACCAATTCCATTTCCTTTGGCTTGAGCAGCATTATATCTTCATCTAATAACAATTGATTCAAATTACTTCATCCAGAAAGGCCCCAATCCCTTCTTAAGGGGTTTCCAATTAGATTAAGTTTCATGGTGTTTTTACTCTTACTAGATGTGTCTTTTTTTCTCAACATTTCTCTCCATTTTGAATGGATTTTAAAGTAATTTGAATTGACTTGAATTTTTTTTATCATGTTATTTTCTAGGTTTATTTTTGAGCAATGGTTTAGTTCCTTGATGGTAATGAAATTTTTAATTTGGTTTTTTGAAAGATCAACATTTTTCAAGTTTTCAAAGCATTGTAAATCTTGAGTTTGGGATATTTGGTTATTAGATAAATCTAGATCAGTCAACTTATCTAAACATTTCTCATGTTTACTGATTCTGAATCTAGTAATAATGTTGTTTGATAAGTCGAGGTTTCTCAAATTAACTAGACTTTTGAGGTTTTGAAGTGCTTTAATTTTATATTGCAAAATGTGAGGCTCTTTAATTTTTCCAAATTATTAATTATTTTAAGATTATTATGCGATAAATCTAGTTTTTTGAAATTCGGGAATTTATCAAAGAACTCGATTATTATGATCTTATTATTTGATAAGTTTAATTTTATCAGATTTTCCATTGGATTTGAACTTTGAAAGCTTTTCAATTGATTATTTGACAAATCAAATGACAGTAAATTTGACATTGGTGATTCAAAATTTTTAAATTCTGTTATTTTATTCATTGATATATTTAATTTTTCTAAACTGATAAAACCAGATAATGTGTTATTAATTTTTTCAATCTGGTTATCAGATAAATCTAAAACTTTTAACTTACTTAAATTCTGAAAGTCTGCAATATTTTTAATTGAATTATATGATAAATAAAGACGCCTTAATTTTTTGAATCCTGATATGTCACCAATTTTTGAAATGGAATTATAACCTAAATTAAATTGGACTATATTTTTACATTGATTAAAATTTTTAAAGGTTGGCATTCTGTTACCAAATAAATCCAAAGTAACTAAATAATCAGGTAATCAGGTAATATCCAGGTCTTGATATTGCTGATTTTATTCCTAGATAAATCTAAATATATTACTTGATCAGGAAACTGAATATTTTTAAGGTTTTCAAAATTATTATTTTTCAATTGAAGATATTATAATGTTCTGGATCTCAATATACCTAATCCAATTTGATCTAATTGCATCCCTATAATTTTTAATCGGTCTAAGCGAAATGAATCATAGCAAACATATGTATCTGAGAGGAGTAATTGATGATTAATTCTATATATTTGTGGATTTGCAGAGTGATTCATTTTAACAATCTCGTCAAAATCGATTTTGATTACCCTCAATGTTTTTCTGTTTCCAATAAGCATTTTCTTTAATGATTTTATTGACTTTTGAAATTTTTTTTGTTCAACAGCTGAAGGAGTTAGTGCTTCATAGCAACAAAATGAAATTGATTCAATTTTAATACCTATTTTTCTTAAAGATAAATTTAACAAATCTTTATTCTCATTATCGATCATATTATCAACTATATTATTAATCATACAATCAATCAACTCCTTACTTGGCTAATCCATTTTAAGATACATAGTTTGCGCAAATCTTTCCAAATACCTCTTTAAAAATTTAATATCGATTAGGTTTATTAGTAAATATGTGTTTAGCCAATTATGTTTGACTTTGAATACAGGCTTAACTAGTGGAAGCTCCAAGACCAAACCAAAACTTTTGAAACTAATTTGCGAATATGTTCTTCTAATAATGCAATTTTCAAATAATATAAACAACAATAGGTGTTTCAATGAGAGCTTGCTAAAAATATCATAAAGGATATGAGATGGTAATCCGTCTAATATATTTTGTCTGTTCTGATTAATGATTGAAGGGTCCATTTTTACTATAACTATGGATTCATATCATATATTGAATATGCTTATTACAGATAAAACCGAAGTATTATTTTTGATTTCTATTTGTTGAGAGAATGCTTTTCGGTAACAAAAGGTTTGGTCTTAATGCATATTACAAAACCTCATCTAGCTTCAAATTAGGGTATTTTCCCGAGCTATATTGTCTACTACTTGGATCTCTCTTTCTTCTTTTCCTTCTGTGACAGCTCAATCGGATGTCAAAAAAAAAGCACTCTTCTCACTTCAAAACCCGCACGTAAACTGATATCTACATACATGCGTTATATGCACATATATGTACATATGCAAATAACTGTGTGCTTGAAGCTCAGTAGATCACCGATTTGCCGTCAAAATGAAACTGGTTCTTGGTAATTTGGTGTTCAAGACAGTGTTGGTTAAATGATGAACTCAAAATTCCTTTAACAAGATACCATTATGTTGAATCTTTTGAGGTTGCACTGATATACTTGACTTAATGATGCAATAATCTCAATCTTTTCAATTTAGTATTTGTTTATTTGTTGACTATTCTACTAATTTGCTAATAATTTCACTAATTATATATTCATTTTTGTGTTAGTTAATGAGAACAATAACTAAATTACCAATCTCAACGATCCTAGTAATATGAGATTTTCCATATTTATAGTTACTCTAATGATAAGCCGGAGATAAAGTTTAAAATCAATATAGAAATGGGAAGCAAGAAATGGCGTATGAATGGGAATGAGGGTAATTAATTTCTATTATCTACTGGCATTATATAAAAACCAATAATGAATAGAAGAGAGCCTACATTTAAGAACAATATTTTTTCTTTTCTAAATAGCTTTATGTCAGGTATTTGCCTATAATATATGAAGAGCTAGAGTTGCATATTGGGAATGTTTTGAGGTTTATAGAGTCGATAATAATTAATGATTTGCTACTATTGGTTTATGAACAGAAGAGAGGAGTGGATATCGATAAGAATAGTGAAGAAAATCAGAATTCAAATGAAAATCAGAATATTAATATAATGAAAATGTTAAAACAAATATTAAAAAATAATACCGGGGAGGATGGCAATGATGGCAATGATGATACAAGGAAATTAAGCAATATATTCTGCTGGAGTGTCACAGATTATGAAATATACATTTTGTTAAATAATAACTGGTTGTGCAAACCCATTTAAGAGCGGTTTTGTGCAGCTCAAGATTAGAAACGACTTTATCTCAGCCAAACTCTTTGCCAACTATAATCTACAGTTGAGGCTAGACACCAAAATCAGAACGTGCAACAGAAAAAGCACTATGTTGGTGGAGCTGAGCATTTTATAATTCTAATTGATAACTAAGTTATATACCTTTTTGATGAGACATCCTTAAGGAAAATAATTTTTAAATGGGTGAATTTGTCCACAAGCTTGCAGATACCAGTAATTTATCAATTTAAAAAATTAGGGGCCTTTAAATTTGGGCATTTCTCTTTTAATTTATCAAACTTTTCCCTAGTGTCTAATACCCATATTTCGGGTTTTTTCATGTTAAGCAACTCTGGAAGATCTTCTGGATTAATATATAACAAGCTTATTTCTACAGCCAAATCATTTAAATTAACCCATTTGGAAAGCCCTTTGAGCCTTTCCAAGGGGTTTCCCACTAGAATTATTTTCATTTTATTTCATTTAACGACTGCAGGGGCCTCTTTCCTCAAAATCCTTCTCTATTGAATTAATTGTGGATAATCGTGTTTCATTTTGAATTTTCTTCATTTGCTTGTTAAATTAATATGTGAACAGTTGCTTAGTTTCTTAATAGTCACTAGTTTTTTGATATAGTTACTTGATAAGTCCAAGTAGTTCAAGTTGTTGAACCATTTCAAATTCCGCATTTTGGTAATTTGGTTATATGATAAATTGATAGTGGTTAAGTTACCAAGTGATTTAATTTTTTTTAATTACTTTTATTTGATTGGATGAAAAATCGCAAACTACGAGACTCAGTAAATGGTCCTAGTTTTCAATTTTATTATAAGGTAAATCTACACAATTTAAATTTTTCATTAGCTCCAAATTTTCAATTTTATTGATTTTATTTCTTGACAAATTTAACACAGCCAAGTTTGTCAAGCTATTCCAATTCTCGATCTTTGTTATTTTGTTACTGGCCAAATTTGTTGTTATAAAATTGAATAATTTGGTGTGAAAATCTTCAGATAATCCAATGCTATTGGCGTTTATCATTAATGTTTCAAAGCTAACAAAGTTAACAGAATCATCAAAACGCTTCCCAATTCTCTGGATAAAGTTGTTAGATAAATTTAAAACTTTTAAATTTGACAAGTTTTTGAGAGTTTGAATATTTTTAATCAAGTTGTTATTGAGATACAATTCTTCCAAGTTTAATGAGTTCAAATTTGTGATACATTTGATAGAACTTGATTGCAAATAGAGACACCTTAATTTTTTGAATTGGGATACATCATCAATATTTAAAATAGAATTGCAACCAAGATCTAGCTGAACTAGATTTTCACACCCATTCAAATTTTCAAATGCATTTATTTCATTTTTATCTAATTTCAAAGTAACCAAGTTATTTGGAAATAACCAATTATTTATATTTGTAATATAATTGAATGATATATCCAAATATTTTATACTGTTAGGAAATTTGATGTTTTCCAATGTGGACCAAGTATTTATCTCCAATTTGAAGTGTTTTAAATTGATTAGTTTTGACACATCATATTCAAGTTTCGACAGTTTCACTCCTTTCAATTCTAATTTTGTTAACCCAGCTAAAGTATAACCAACATATTCATCTGAGAAAAGACATTGGGGATCAGTTCTATATATTTCCAAGTGATTGCATCTTTTCCAACGTTGTAACAATATTTTATAAGTGAAATCCTGAGGCAAAAATTTACCAAAGTTGTATATTACTGTTTTTAGTGTGTGTTTGTAAGAAAGTACTAATTCTTTCATTACCGATCCACACCTCAAAATATCATCTGCAAGTTCATGCTCTGGGTAAATTTAATTATTATTAAACAGCATTGATCGGACTTTAATTGATTGAACTACAATTGATCGAACTAGAATTGAAATTTTTTTAAGTGGGCCAAACATACTGATTAAATTTTCATGTTGATCTAATAGATCTGGATCAGGAACAACTACTCTGAGATAGACACTTGTGGAGAATTGACCCGAATATTCTTTGAAAAGCGTAGAATCTTTGAGGTTTAATGTTAAACAAGAATTTGGAGTGATGTACTCATATTCAGTTTTATTGTAGTCATTAAGATACCATGACTTCAATTCAACAGTTTGAAATAATAATTCAAAATATGTTGCTTTAACAATTGGATTGGTGGATGAAATAAACAAAAATATGTGTTTAAAAGGTATCTTGGACAAAATAGCGTTGAGGATGTGTAGTGGTAGTCTGTCTAGTATATTTTGTCTGGTTTTCTTGATAATTTCAAGGTCCATATTGGATACAACTCTTTGAATTTGACACATATATTAGAGATGCGTATTTCAAAATAATAAACGCAAGTATGCGGAGCGTTTAGTACAAACCCGCATTGACATGCATGAGCCTAAGCAAATAAATAAGCTTTTAATCTCTTTTTTTGACAGTTACCTCAAATATTCTATTGTTTTCTGGTTTTTTGAACCAAGAAGTCATTCACTGGATGACACTAGAGCGAAAAATGTCTCTGATCAACTGATTCAAGATGATCGATTGATATAGAAATGTGTTTGGCAACAAGTTCAGAAAGCAAATAAAGAAACTTAATTCACAACATATCACAATAGTTGCTGTCTAATTTAATTATTTCACCAATCAACCTTGCTGTCTACTTGAAATTGAGATAGTCGGCTTCACTTTTCTTAAACTGTTAAAGAGTCTCTTCAACAACAGCACAAAGAAGGAATCATCATCCCAACTGGATTCGGTGGTAATGTTAATAGAAAAACATAATAGGTTGACCTGACCAAGGACTGATGCATGATTGTTAGTAATTCATATTTCAATAATTTGGTAATATAATTTAGATATCCTTCAAATCTTTCCAATAATACAAGTGCTTCTAATAATAAATACATTTGGGCTTCCCTAACTTGATCTAGACATTGTATTGTGAACTAGAGTTAGTGATACTTTAGGAAGAAGATATGCAATTGAAAATAATGAAGTAGTGGAAGTACTGTGATTCTATTTTCTATAGTCATTTTGGCCTGTTCATTTTAACAGGTCATTATTTGTGTGTTGCCGTTGAACTACTCTTATCAAACAACCCAACTTTGTTAAAATGAACAAATGTATCAGATGAAAACAATTATATAAATATGTTGTTTTTCTATAGTTTGTCTTTCATCTTCATGAGATACTTGGACCTGCAAAAACACACCATATCTTTAACATACGTCAAAAAAGTTATAACGAATTTTGAATATATCATGGGGTTGTATAATTCAACTTTTCAACAAATACTCGGCAACTACTGAAAATACAACTACTATGAACTAGTGACAGTTACTAGTGGCAGTTTATCAGTTATTAAACGGTTGTTATTGGACCCTAAAGACTTATCTGATATAATTGACATATTGACGGCTGTATCATGAATATTGGGGTTTTCCCTTTAAACATGAAAATATGAAGTCAATTTCTATTCTCAAAACATAATTTACAAAATCAAATTATAACGAAATTACTTTTTATTTATTTTTATTTTTATTTATTTTGATAAATTATATATCTTATTTCCTTCATTGTTTTAAGGAAAAAAAAACCCTTATTATACCTATTCAAATCATTTGATAGTAAGCAACTATAGACGAATTTTAGAACATAGTATATCATTCCAGCTTTCTTCTGTTAATTCCTCGTATCTGTTTTTGTTAAGCCAATATAATTTTTCGTCATTATTTTTTCCCTTTGGCAATATTTGTTCTCTATAACTTTTCTTGATGATTTTATGGTTGTCTGTTGTTATGAATTCATCAGCAAGTTTAATGAATACTGGAACAGCATACTTTGGTATATTATCCATGAAATAATTGACTAATTTGGTAAGATCAAAATTGGAATTTGGAATGATTGTGGCAAATCCTGCTTTTCCTTCATGTCCTGGAATCTTTAAACCAACAACAACGGAATTATTCACTAAATTTGAGTTATTGATTAAAATCTCAATCTCGTTGGTTGAAACGTTTTCAGACTTCCATCGAAATGTATCGCCTAGTCTATCAATAAAATACATTAAACCATCTTTATCATATTTCAACAAGTCTCCAGTTTTAATCCAGCAATCGCCTTTATGAAATACATCCCGAACGAATTTAGAGTTTGTTTCTTTTTCATTATTAATATAGCCTTGAAAGTCGACATAAGGCTTTTTTGGTCTTGAGATTCTAAATAATAATTGGCCGGGCTCTTCAGCGTCAGTGACCTTGCAATAGCCAGTTTTGGCATCTCTATAAAGTTCATTGTCTGTGTCTGGATCCATTTTGACCAAAATTTGTTGGTATGATAAAATATAATTAATTAGGGATCCATAGTTTCTACAAGCACCAATTCCATCGTTTCCTGTTTGGAAGCTCGTTGTAGCAATCGGAGCTTCTGTAGCAGCATAAAACTCACCTACAGCATGGATATTGAATCTTTGTTTAAACTGAAACCAGATATCTGTTCTTAGACCGTTGCCATAGGCTATGGTTGCTGTGTGATTTTTCTCATAGTTTGGGTTGACTGGCTGATTAATTAAGTATCTGCAGATTTCTCCCACGTATTGAATATGAGTGGATTTAGTTATTTTGACTTGGGCCCAGAAATTGGAAGCAGAAAACCTTTCAGTTATTGCAATACAACCACCGTGACCAAAGGTTGGCAATACACCAAGCATTGAGGATGTTGAGTGGTATAGTGGCATTGAGGTGAAAACGGTTGAGTTATTTGTGATTCTGATTATATGACCATATAGTGGAGTACCAAGACAAACTTTTCTCCAGCTCATTATCGCAGCCTTTGGTAGGCCAGTTGTTCCTGATGTGAAGATTAGTGCTGAAGTTGACCAGGGTTTATCTGATTTGTTTCTCAATTCATCGTTTAGTCTAAAGACTTTTGAAGAATTGTCATAAATTTTTAAGTTTATTTGATCTTCATTTAAAAAGGTTAGTTTAAGATCAGGTAACTCTGAATTAATTGAACTAATGGTATCGTCTGGAAGATTGAAATCTTGTTCAAAGAAGACCTGAGAGATATTTGAGATTTTTAGACAATGAATTAATGAAGTTTTGTTGGTAATATTGTAGTTTAAAAACGCAGGTTTGGCACCAATATTCCATAGAGCAAACCAAAAGACAACAAATAATGGCTTATTATGCATATCAAGTCCAACAATATCGTCGGGCTTGATTTTGTAATCTGTTGATAAAATATAGGATAATCTTAATACAGCATTGTATAGTTGAATGTAAGTCAATCTTTCAATCTTAAAATTGGCGTCATTTGGGATCCTAAGATTTTGATTGTCCTTATCTAGCACAAAATTAGTTTTGATTGAGGGAGAGTTGATGTAAACGAGAGCCAATTTGTTTTCATTTTCAAAAACTGTTTTCTCAAATATATACCAGTAATTCAATTTTTTGTTTAGATTCTGCAACAAGTAGTAGAACAATCTCTTGATTAGATATTGGATGATATATAGATCGTGGATTATATGGTATTTTGATTCGATGTGGTAGTTAAATTTAGATATAGCAAAGTTGATGCAGTTGAAGAATAGATGGTTTAGGGTGTTTCGGCACTTTATAAACTGCAATTTGATTGATTTTATCATTTGCAAACAGTTGTTTAGATAAGTTGAATAGTGTGAAGGGAATTTTGTTTGAAGGAGAATGCTCAATGTGCTTTGATTGCAGTTGCTTCGATTGATTGTATCCAACTGGCTTTTGGTAATTGTTTGGTCATAGTTGAGCTTTAACAAACGATACAAAAACATTGAAATTTGCGTGTTAAAGTATGCGGTTGCAGTTCCAAGAGGTCTTTTTGTGCGACGCAAGCAACTTTTGCATGGCAAACCAGCTGTGTGGAAATCCAAAGTTGCGTTTGAGTCGGGTCTGTGATCATTGATGAGAATCCGCAGGCGGGCCGGAAGAGGCAGATGCCGAACTTCTTCGAAAGCACCGGCACAAAAATGCTCCAACCCCAATTTGCAGTTTTTGTTTTGGAGCCCGATTGAAACCAGCATTTAGAACTGGAGCTGGTGCACTTCTGCTTGTGTTGGCTCACGATGAGAGTGCAGCAGAACAAAAGACGTAGCGTATTTTCCATCATCTCCAGACTTCCAGCGGTTTGTACTGGTGTATTCACGTGAGTCTGCAGATGCGGCAAGTTTAGATGCACACATGCATCAGATGAACTAAACAAACAGTTGTTTGTAATCACTTTTTTTTTGACTTATACAACACCATAAATTCTCATGGTGTTGTGGCTTAAAAATAACTAAGCTGCAACAGCAGGCATATCCAGCTACATTTCGGTACTCTCAGTTCATGTTGAAGCAATGTCCGAACTCTAGATGGAAAAAGGGGCTCCAGTGATTTGGATCGCAGCTTCAATTTAGCTTTGTGTTGCAGCGCAGCGGTGCGTTTTCAGTTCTATATTTCCAAATAAGGAAATGTCTCCTGCATCAGTCTGTAGAGTGTGCATATATCCTACGAACCATCAAAACAAGACATTTTTTTCTCCCAACATCCAGATCCTGTCATTTTTTTGTCCAATCAAACACAGCAAATCTGTTTTTGCAATATGTAATTTTATTTGGGGCCACAAATAGAAAAGAAACACAGAAGGAAAAGCACAACCTTAAGCTAAAACTCTATTATCTACATGTCTTTTCCATTTCAGGTCAAAATTTTCTATAATAAAATCCCAATAACGCTATAATATTTTTCATTTGACAGTCAATTTGTATCTTTTGATATTTTTAATGTGCTTATTCTGTATTTTTGTTTCTTTTTCTCATTTGAATATATAAATGTGATTTCCCAATAAAAAACAAGTTTTTTTTCTTCTTCATCTTGTATAAAAGAGGTTATTCTATTTCAAATATTCTTGTGGAATCTTTATTCACACTCTGAATTGATTTTTTTTTTTATTTAATTTTATTTTTAACTGTGACCTTTTGAGATCTTGAATATCAAAGCTTTAGTTTAAATAATTATATTTTTTGCTAAAAGATTTAATATTGTAATCACTTCATTCGCTTTGAAACAACACAAAACCAAATCACACACCAGACATAGCTAAAACCTATAATAGAGACTTCTTTACATTTGAGTCTATTGAAATCCTTTGCCTTTAAAACCAATCATATTATAAATAATTATAAAATAAAATAAAATAAAATAAAATAAAATAAAATAAAATAGAATAGAATAAAATAATATCTATATAAAACAATCAAATTAAAATTATCAATTGCTTTTAAAGAAAAATGGCTATCATGTCTAAACTTCACTGCTTTTTATTTATTGCTTTTTTCTTGTTTAATTCAATTTTTTCTATTAGGTTATTAGCAAATGATATAACTTATGAGATTTCAAACATCAAAAGAAGTGAAGATAATCTTAAATTTATGAGAAGATCCTATAATTATGCCCTTCCAGAAAATAAAATTAAAGGTGTTAATTTGGGAGGATGGTTTCTTTTAGAACCTTATATCACACCTTCGCTTTTTGAAGTGCTCAGTGCCGATGATGATAATAATAAGAATGATGTTCCTGTTGATGAATATTATTATACAAAATATTTAGGAAAAGAAGAAGCTTATGACAGATTATCCGAGCATTGGGCTACTTTTTATACTAAGCAAGATTTTAAAGACATTGCTTCTTATGGATTAAACACAGTTCGAATTCCAATTGGATACTGGGCTTTTCAACTATTAGACAACGATCCATATGTTCAAGGTCAAGAATATTACTTGGATAAAGCGATTGAATGGTCAAAAGAAAATAATTTAAAGGTCTGGATAGATTTACATGGTGCTCCAGGCTCTCAAAATGGGTTCGATAATTCCGGTAAAAGAGATTATTTAGGTTGGCAAAATGGCAATAATCTTCTAGTCACTTTACAGGTGTTAGATTACATTATGAATAAATACGGTGGTGATGATTATAAAGATACCATTATTGGAATTGAGCTATTAAATGAACCCTTGGGTCCTTCATTGGACATGGATAAAATCAAACAGTTTTATCTCGATGGATATGATCAACTACGAAATGTTTCAACCAATAATATAATAATTCATGATGCATTTCAACCTTTGGGTTATTGGTCAAATTTTATGGTTCTTGATAGTGGCTTTTGGGGAGTCGTACTTGACCATCATTTCTATCAAGTTTTCTCTGAAGGTGAACTATTAAGAAGTGATGATGAACATATTTCGTTTGCATGCAATCTTGGAAGACAAATTCAAGATGAATACCATTGGACAGTAGCTGGTGAATGGTCTGGAGCATTAACTGATTGTACAAAATGGCTTAATGGAGTTGGTAGAGGTGCAAGATACGACGGAACGTTTTTAGTCTCGAATCCCATTGGTTCTTGTGAGAATATTGATGATATTAACTATTGGAGCAGCAATAAAAAAATTGCAACAAGAAAATATATTGAAGCTCAATTAGATGCTTTTCAAATTCGAGCAGGATGGATCTTTTGGTGCTATAAAACTGAGTCATCAATTGAATGGGACTTTAAAAAACTAACAGAATATGGATTATTCCCTCAACCATTAGAGAGTCGTAATTATCCTAATCAATGTGGATATTAGATAATTAAAAAAACAAACCCCTTTATAAACTATTGTACAATTATGGTTGTTTTTTTTATTGTTTTATTTTTTATTTTTTATTTTTTATTTTTTATTTTTCAAGTTAATTTGATATTATATTTAAATAGAATTAAATAAAATTGAGATAAAATCAAGATAAAATTAAGATAAAATTAAGATAAAATAGGATAAAATAGAATTAAATAGATTAGGTCGATCCTCATAGAGTTGATTGCACTAGATTAAAAGTGAAAAATTCCGATCCATTGATACATGTTCTAGCTTGTGAGCCATATAAGAATTATACAAACTGATATTAACGAAGCTATAATAATGGCATCTCTTTTCCTCCTAGTGTTGATTTTACCTAGCAAAACATTTATGCCTGGTATAGTAGACAATACTGAAAACATTTTCTTGTTGACCCCAGAGAGTACACTTCTCTGTCTTTGAAATTCACTTCTTGTTTCATAGGCCTGGGCTAGTAATCTGTCGGCTATTGAATTGGCATTGTCTGCCCTCTCTCGTTCATTGTTGATGTAGTCGTTTTCGTCATTTAAAAACTGGTTACTGGAGGTATCGTTGTTTCTTCTTTTATGGGCCTCGATATCGGACCTAACACTTATTAGCAAATTGATTCTCTCTCTTTCTTGTTTGATAGAGAGTTTGATATTATTGAAATCCCTGTAATTTTCCTGTAGAACCTCGTTGTGTCGTTGCAACTGTTGTGATCTGGAAGGAACCAAGTTCTCGAATTTCTCAAAATTGTTCAAATTCTCAACAGTTGCGTCTCTTTGTTTGAGCAAATTGGCGATCTCCTTCTCCAAGGCTAGCTCCTTCTGGGTTGGATGTGCAGTGGGAGACTGAGCAAACGAGGAATAGCTGGTGAGAAGCTTCAAGGTCTGGTTTTCAAATGCAAGTGCCTGGGAACGAACTCCCACAAACGTCAGTGTAGTGGAAGACATGGTTGATGAGTATAAAGCTGGTGGAGAGATTTCTTCTTGTGCAAAGGCTTCTTCAGAGGCTTCTTCAGAGCTTGTCCTCAAGGCGATGGAGTGAAGAGCTGTCAGATCAAAGCACTTCCGGCGGGGTCGGATGTCTCTACGCACGTGTTCCGGTTGGCGCTGAAAAACTCGTTGGATTTGCCTCCAAGCTGTTCCAACAGAGCTACCACTACCTCCAACTGGCTCTTTGATTCAGCTGCAAGAGATCAATCCTTCAGATCAACCATCTAGCTAGCGAGCTTGAACCAATTGAAACACATCACTGCTACTGGTGGCTCCCCATACTGCTTTCCTTGTCCGAAATGTCCTCCAAAGATCAGCTCCCTCAGAAAAAAGTCGTGCCCGACGCCACTAAAGATGCTAAACAAAATGTCAAATCAGGCAAAAAGAAGAAGCAAGAAGAAGAGGAATTAAGTGAAGAAGACCAGCAATTAAAGTCTGATCTAGAGATGTTGGTTGAGAGACTTAATGAGTCTGATTCCTTGTTGTATGAGGCCTCTTTGTCGAAGTTGAAAGTCTTTATTAAAGAATCCACAAGCTCAATGACTGCTGTTCCTAAACCTTTGAAATTCTTAAGACCCCATTATCCTCTCTTATGCAATTTATACGACAAATGGCAAGACCCAGTTTTGAAATCGAAATTGGCTGATATCCTATCGGTATTGGGAATGACTTACTCTGATGAAGGTAACCTTGATTGTTTAAAGTACAGATTATTGTCCAATGAACCCGATATAAGTGAAATGGGCCATGACTACGTTCGTCATTTGGCTTTAGAAATCGGTCTACTTTACATTCCCTTACTAGAACTCGAAAATGGCTTAAAGCCTGAAGAAGTTACTGCTCTAGTTCTTTCAGACAACAATGTTGCTGAAAAACTAGATACTGCATCTAAAGACTCAACTTCAACTGAATTAAAGACCGATGAATCTAAGTCTAGCAAAAAGGATAATTCTCCATCAGATAGTAACTCCGCTGATAAAGAAAAAGATAACCAAAAATCTGATAAACCCAAAGCCGACGATGAGGAAGTAAAAATAAAAGTCTTATCTGGAGTTAAAATCGCTGATTTGAAACAATTGGCCTTTGAAATTGTTCCCTTTTTCCTAAAACATAACGCTGAAGCTGACGCTGTTGACTTATTATTAGAAATTGACTCCATCAAAGATCTCCCAAGATTTGTTGACAAAAATACTTATTCCAGAGTTTGCTTATACATGGCTAGTTGTGTTCCATATTTGCCTCCATTTGATGACGTCTCTTTCTTACAAACTGTTTGTGAAATTTATCTCTCTCAAGATCAATTGACTAAAGCTCTTCCATTAGCACTCAAAATCGGTGATGATTCATTAATCAGAAATATTTTCTCTCGCTCAAATGACTTGGCCACTTCAAAACAATTGGGTTTTATTTTAGCAAAACAAAATCCTGCTTTCCAATTAATTGAATCAAAAGACGATGACATTGAAGATGAAGATGAAGATGAAGATGACGCTGAAAACGATATTTCAATAGAAAAGGATGAATCCAAAGAACAAGGTGAAGTAGATCAGGATCAAGAACAAGATCAAGATATAGCTGAAGATGATATTGTTGAAGAAGTAAATCCTGACGTTGAAGTTTGTATATCAAATCTAAAATTAAACGAATATTTCACCTATCTAACATTAAAATTAAACCTACTAGAACCTAAAATCCCCGAGGATATTTACAAATCTCATTTAGAATCAAAGAACGGCTATATGGAAACTTCTACTGATTCTGCCAAACAAAGTTTAGCTGCAAGTTTTGTCAACTCCTATCTCAATTGCGGATTTTGTAACGATAAATTAATAAGTCAAGAAAATGCTATGGCTTGGATTTATAAAACTAAAGATACTGGAATGCTATCTGTTGCTGCTAGTTTAGGTGCTGTTTTCCAATGGTCTTCATCTGTTGGTTTACAAGAGTTGGATAAATTTTTAGAATCAACTGAAGAAGAAATCAAAGCCGGTGCTTTACTCGGTATTGGTCTTGTCAATACTGGAATTTATGATGAAGTTCTCACCTCTTTTTATTTAGTTGAAAATTACGTCACTAACAATTCAAGATTATTAAGAATTGCTTCTATAATTAGTTTGGGTATCTCATTTGCTGGTCATGAAAACCAAAGTGTTTTGGAACTTTTATTACCAATTATTAGTGATGAATCTGCTTCAATTGAAATTGTGTCCTTGGCTACATTATCATTAGGTTTAGTTTTTGTGGGAACTGGTAACCCAGATATTGCCCAAACAATTTTATCAACCTTTATTGAAAGACCAAATAAAGATTTTAATGATAGTTTTGCTCAATTAATGTCATTAGGTTTAGCCTTATTATTCGTTGGATTATACGATCAAATCGATGTTGCATGTGAAAGTTTGAAAGCTGTTGATCATCCAATTGGAAAGGCAACTGAAATTTTAATCACTGTATGTGCCTTTGCAGGAACAGGCAATGTGTTGGAAATTCAAAAATTATTAAATATGTGCATCAATTTCCCCAAAAAGGATAAGCTGGAAGCTGAAGGCGAAGGTGAAGGCGAAATTGAAATTGAAACTGAAACTGAAACTGATGATGCTAAAAAGGGTAAAAAACCTGATTTAGTTGATGTTGATGAAGATGCAGTGATGGAAGAAGTCTTACCAGAAGAAACTGAAGAAAAAGAAAAGGAAGAAAAAGATGAGGATGAAGAGGATGATGAAGAAGAAGAAGACACCACTTATCAAGCATATGCAGTTCTAGGCCTTGCAATCCTTGCAATGGGTGAAGATATTGGACAAGAAATGTCATTACGTCATTTTGGGCACTTGATGCATTATGGTAATGATACAATCAAAAGAGCAGTTCCATTAGCAATGGGATTAGTTTCTGTTTCTAATCCTCAAATGAATATTTATGATACATTGTCAAGATATTCTCATGATCCAGATTCAGATGTTGCAGCAAATGCAATTTTCTCTATGGGTGTAGTCGGATCAGGAACCAATAATGCTAGACTAGCACAATTGCTAAGACAATTAGCCAGTTATTATTCAAGAGAACCCAATTGTTTATTTATGGTTAGAATCGCACAGGGGTTACTTCATTTAGGTAAAGGAACATTAACACTCAACCCATTTCATTCAGATAGACAGGTTGTATCCAAAGTTCAATTAGCAGGGTTATTAATTGCTAATGTTTTACTATTAAATCCAAAGACTTTTATTTTGGGTAATGCTCACTATTTATTATATTATTTGAATGTTTCAATACATCCAAGAATGTTGATTACAGTAGATGAAGATTTAAAACCAATTGAAGTCAGTGTTAGAGTTGGACAAGCTGTCGATGTCGTTGGACAAGCTGGTAAACCCAAAACTATTACTGGATGGGTGACACATTCTACACCAGTTTTATTAGGAGCTGGAGAAAGAGCTGAATTAGAAAATGATGAATACATTAGTCTTGCAAGCTCATTGGAGGGAGTTATTATATTGAAGAAGAATCCAGATTACCTTGATATTGAAGCTAAAAATTGAAGAAAGAAATAAATGTTTTTTGATATAGTCTTTTTTTCACAATTTTAATCGTATAATTTTTTTAATACAAAACAACTTATATAATATAAACAATAGATTGAAAAAAAACCAAAATACTGAATTAAAAGTTAAAGTAAATGTAAATGTAAACGTAAACATGTTTATAAATGTGGCTGTAAATGTGGCTGTAAATGTGGTTGTAATTGAGGCAAAGTAAAATAAAGTAAAACCAATAAAACAAAAGTCATAGGATGAAATAAAATAAAATTAAATAAAAATAAGGTATCACAACAAAGAAAAATTAAATTAGATTAAATTAAATTAAAGTGAATTAAATCAAAGTAGGAAAAATTCATTTGACTACAAAATAATTATAAATCACAGAGATTAGTTATTTAAGTAGGCAACAATAGTTTGATTGATTTTTGATAATGGATAAGCAGGGCCTAAACCATAACATTTTTCGTTACCTTTTAAATTATTTATAATTTGTAAGAAATCTAAATCTAAATTTAATTGATTATTTAAGATATCCGAATTTAGAGTTTCGAATTGAATTAAATAGTCCCAAACAGCAGCGATACTTAATAACTTTTCGGAACCATCGATTGAGTTGTAGATTAATTTATTATTTTTTGATAAAGACAAGTTATCATGAACTATAGGAGAATTTGAGTCCGAAGCAGCTGATTTTTTAAGTGAATCAAGACATTTATTGGGGAGAACTTCAGGAAAGGTGAAATCTAGTATCAAATTACTAAAAAAATTGTTGTTATTGTTGGCATTATTTGGAAAATTATTGTTATTATTGTTATTATTATTGTTGTTATTGGTATTAGTATTAGTATTATTATTAGTATTGTTATCGGAGTTATTAAAATCTTTGTTATTTGAAGATAATAGTAATTTATTTTCAGTTGATATGATGATGTTTTTTCTTTTTAGGACTTCTAATTTATTGAGAAGGATTGCTTTTTCTTCTTCGCTTTTAGTTAATTTTTGTTGTAAATCTTTTAGTTTTAATTCTTTCCTTTCTCTGAAAGCCTTTTGAGCAGCTCTATTTTGGGCTTTTTTCTTTGCAGCAGTATTTGATTCATTGTTGATGAAGTTGTTATTTGAATTATTTGATTGCAAACTATCTTTTCTTCTTTTTTTATTATTAGTGTTTGTAATTGTGTTTGTATTAAAAGGGGAATTAAAAGTTGTGTTGTTATTGTTATTGGCAATATTTGTATTAGCATTAACATTAACATTAACATTAGCATTAGCATTAGCATTAACAGTAGATGATAAGTTGATGATATTATCAAAAGGATCTTGCGAGTTGATTATATTTGAGTCTTGTAATTCTCGTTTTATTGAAATAATTTCAGAGGAGATGTCATTAATATTATTATTAAGTAGGGTCAAAGATTGCTCTTGATTTAATCTATTATTGGTGATATTATTGTCATTGAAGGGACTATTGGAACTTGAAATTGAAGTTGAAAAAGGTGGAGCAATTTGAAAATCATTAGTAGAAGTGTTATTATTAGTGTTATTATTAGTGTTTGTATTGGTATTGGTATTAGTATTGGTATTGTTATTAGTATTAGTATTATTAAAATTGTACAAATTATTATCAAAATTTAAATTAGCAACAAAATTGCTGTTTGTATTATTGTTCATTAGCTCTAAATTTTGAGTAGATAATTCGTGGATCTGTTGGTTTTCTTGATTTTGAAGAGTATTTTGGTGATCGTTTTCATTGATATAGGAATCCCAGAAACTGTTAAGGTTATTGCTAGCGTTGGAGAGATCATTTAGAGATTTAGTGGAATTGGGAGCATTGGAGTCGTTGTTGTTTGGAGAGGAAATCTGGGAATTGAAATTGAAGTCGTAGTAGTTAGAAAAGGCGTAATCCATTTGAACAGAGAAGCAGAGGCGGCGCAGCAAAGATTCTAGAAAAGGCAGAGCAAGAAAGGTCGATGGTGGAAGAGGCGAAAGAGGTGAAAAGACTTCAAAAGATAGTAGAAATGGTGAAAAAACCACCAAGGAAAAACGAACAAACGAACAAAATACGGACGCCGAAGATGCCAAAGATGACGGACTGTCAGCGGTGGTGGGCGTCCGTTTCGCAGCAAATGATCGTGTACGTGATCGTGTACGTGATTTTACCATGCACGGCGGTAATCGACGGTTCAAGTTGCGGTTTTCGATTGATGTGAATTTGTACTATAAAGACGAGAAAAACAATATGAAAAGCAATACTTTGAACGATACTTGCAAGACTAGTCAACCTTCGCCAACTTCAAGCTCTGGACATGCTCGATGTTGTTGCTGGTCGTTTTCTTCTTGGTGACTCGCTTGACCTTCCTTCGAACAACCATAATGGGTACAGAGCTGTTGTTGACCAAATAGTTGGACAACGATCCCAATGTTACGCCTTTGATAGCCTGTTTTCCTCTAGAGCCAACGATAACTAGCGTTGGTTGAATGTGATCAATTACTTCCATCACCAAGTGTCTTGGAATTGGATGGTGGATTGCTTCAACGACTATATGTACTTGTAATTTTGTAGACTTGATCAAACTTAATGCATCTTCACTTAGATTCCTGACCCCATTTATTCTTGCAGTTTCTTGTTCTTTAATTTCCTTCAACTGTTCTTCACCTATGGTATTATTATTGTTAGTATTATCGTTGTTGCTATTGCTACTATCATTAGTATTAGTATTATTGATATTGTTAATATTATTATCTGGCGAAATAAATTTATTGTCTTCAATCACATATAAGATCAATAAAACTCCACCATCAACTAGTACTGTTCCAATTGTCCATTCTAAGGCATATTTAGATTCGGGAGAAAAGTCCATGCATAATAAGAAGGTCTTTGGTTTCTTATAAATCGATATCTTATTAAAGAAATCTCCTCGGGTTATTGTTCTAATACATCGAGAATTCTCTAAATTAGAATTGATTTCTGATATCTTTATATTTTCATTCAATGCTTCTATAATGTGTTTATCCGATTTGTGATCACTATCTAATGTATATGGAACTTGAAAATCATCATCTTTAATTAATGAATTCATGGGATCTGTTATTGATTTCTTATATAAAGTATATGGTTTCAACTTTTCATTTTTGGTCTTTTCATTGGGAAGACTTAAATTTAGGCTGCCGAATTTCTCCTCGAGATCCTTTGGAATCGGAGAATCAGTTTGTCTTGCATTTTCAATTGCCTCTAACGTCGCAATATTATCTCCATAATTCATCGCTTCTTTAACTTTGTCCAACGATGTCTTCACCACCGGCTTATTGTTGCTTAATGCATTGCTCAACATGTCTTCATTAGATAATTTCGAAAATGCTTGGGTTTGAAATAGAGATTGAGATGGCGTCTTGACTTGATTGGAATTGCTATAATCATTAGGGAAAAATGAAACATAATTGGGCAATATAGCATCTCCATCATTGTATTCAAACTCCTTATCGGTATCACTGATCTGCTCTTCATCACTCTGCTCAATAGAAATGTTCTTCTTGCTGTTACTGTTACCATCGTTAGCGCCAATGATTCTCTCTGAGGGATCATGTTTCAAAATGGACCATTTTAAGTTGGTGTCCTTTCTGCCTCGACTGGCACTGTACTCCTTGGGAACCTCATCATAAACACTGGCTGTTCTTCCCCTGGAGAGGGATCGATAGGTTTGATTCGATATCGAATTGCTCAAGCGACCTCGACTGGGCGATGGATCCAATCCCCCAAGGACGTTTTCCACCTCGTCTGCCAACGCAGACTCCAACGAATAAGGATACGTTGATGGCATCTTCTAACACCTTCCACTAGCTGCTCTTACCACTGCTTCCACCACTTCCTCAGCGACTGCTCCAGAATCAGTTTCTTCTCCTTCTCCAGCTCCTTCAACGCCTTCTTTGTGGAGGTGCTGCTTAGTCACGTGTGGACAGACTCAGAGCTGGCGTTTAGCTTTCTTCTTCTGCTTCTTCTTCTTTCTCTGCTTCCTCTCCAATCGCTGTTCACTCAAATATGCTGTCCAAAGCTGCTATTGTTGGTTTCGCTGTTTTTCTTTTCCTCTTCTTTCAGGCCTACGCAGAGGAGATCTCTCTTGAGGGTACCTGGTCCTCCAAATCCAACACTGTCTTTACCGGTCCAGGGTTTTTCGACCCTGTTGATGAATTGCTCATTGAACCTGCTTTGCCTGGAAGATCCTACAGTTTCACTTCTGATGGTTACTGGGAAGAGGCTCTTTATATCGTCACTGCCAATTCTCGAAACCACTCGTGTCCAACTGCTGTCCTACAATTTCAACATGGCCGATATGAAATCTTGTCAAATGGTTCGTTATCTTTAATGCCCTTTGAAAGTGATGGTAGACAATTACTAAGTGCTCCTTGCGACGATGGTGGTGTCTCTATTTACTCAAGATATATCCAATCTGAACTTTTTAAAGCTTATACCTTAAGCATCGATGATTACCATGGTCAGTATAAATTGCAATTGTATCAGTTCGACGGTGCTCCAATCCAACCCTTGTATTTGGCCTACAAACCTCCAATGATGCTACCAACCCAAGTCCTTAATCCTACAAATTCACAGGATACTGATATTGCAACTGAAACCGAAACCAGTTTAAGAAAAAGAGTCAGAAGGAGCTTGGAAATTAAACAAAAGTTACCACATCTCAGAAAATCTAATGAAGATAGATTCGATTCTTTATGGTACGTTGCACTTGGTATCTTCAGTTTAGGTGGTTTTTGTTATGCTTTTTTTTAATTCGTGTCAAGAATGTTTACTCATTGAAAGTAACTTATTAATAACTATTCTATTTTTAAAGAAAAAAAAATAAAAACATAAAACATAAAAAAAACAAAGCATAAAAGCCTACTATCTATCTCTTTACCATTATTTATCATTTGTCATTTATTATTTGTTGATTATGAATTGCCTACTACTTAATATCTGTTATTCCATATCCAGTATCTACTTATACTTTATTTTTCCTTCTATAAAATTTTATCTACTACTTTTGTATTTGGTTATTTACACTATTTTCTATCTCGCTATATACTTACCACTTTTATTTCCTTACTTCGGTTATAAATTTTTTTCCATTTATTTTTCTTTATTTCTTTATTTATACTTTTTTAGTCCTTTACAAACAACCCTTTTTTCTGTTTTTTTTTTTGGCGCTTTTAATTCTCAAAATTACTTTTCATTTTTCTTTTAAATTTCTCTATTTATCATACCTTATGTAGATTTTATCAATTCAATGTATCTTTACTTTCTCCCGTTACCACCTTCAAAAGAACTTAAATTCATCCATGATCGCAATCTTAATATTTTCTCTAGTTTTATTCCTATCAAGTTTCTACATCAACTTGATAAATATTTTTATAAACCACTCTTATAAGCCATCATCTTATTTCCATTTTCAAATAATGAACAGAAAATTAGGTCTAGCGAGTTTTCAAAACAATGAGGACGAATTCTCTAAAATAAGCTCCCAACTCATCCAACAACAATCAAATTTGCTATCTGATCAATTGAAACTATTTCAAGAAAATCTAATCAACTTTGCCAAAAAGTACAATAACGAAATCAAAAATAATCCCGATTTTTCAAGAAATTTTTATAAATTATGCCTATCAATTGGTGTTGATCCATTGGCTGCAAGCATATCAGTTAAAACCACCACTACCACCAACACTAATACCCATCAAAAGAAAAATTTATGGTCAAATTTAATCCTTAATGATAATGATGAAGAATTCTATAATGAACTATCCGTTAAAATTATAGAAATTTGCAGACAAACTTCAAATCTAAATGGTGGTTTGATCTCAATTAAAAATTTATTAAACTACTTAAATGATCCAAGCAATCCAAACAAAATTGAAAACTTGGTCGAAAATGATATTATAATATCAATCAATAAAATTAAAATATTAAACCCAAATTTCAAAATTATTAATAATGGCAATGAGAATTTAATTTCTTCTCTGTCAATAGAACTAAACAGTGATCAAAATCAAATTTTGGTTATTTGTAAAATCATTAAATTTGTGACTGTGAGAATATTAATGGACAACTTTAAATGGTCAAGATTACGATCTCAACAAGTGTTAAATTCAATGGTGGAAAAGGGGTTCTTATGGATCGATACTCAAGATGATAACGATCAAACTGCTTATTGGGATCCTTCTTGGATTTAGTCTACACATGATTTCAAAGCTCAACTGGTTTATTATTCATCAATGATTATTATTCATTATTCCCTAAAAAGCAAAAAAATAACAATAAAAAAACAATAAAAAAATAAAAAATATTTCCAACAAATGCACAAAAGAAAAAAAAATCTATAAAAAAAGGATAAAAAGGATAAAAGGATAAGAAATTAGATAAGTTAACAGAGTAATAATATATTAAAACAAAAAAAAACAATTAATAATTAGATTGATTTTGGTTGAAATCCTTTTTAAAAAAAATTACAGAATTCTTTCATAGTAAATAACATAAACTAAATTACTCTTTATATAGCCATTCTTATTAATCGGTAATCTCACTAGATAGACGTTCCAATCATCGCAATGATACCAATTATTTTTTTTATGAATAATAGAGGTATAATGGCCACTTTTCAAGTTACCATCATGATTGATGAAACTATTTAATTTATAAGATATTATTTCATCATTAATTTTTAATTTTAGAATCAATGGGAAGTTAATGTATGAATTATTTTTAATCACGTCATGTTTGAATGAAAATCTTGATAAATGGATGATTAACAATTTTGGTAGATCAATAAATTTAAGAGATTTTATAGCTTTCATTTTAACATTTGTGGGTTTAATTGAGTCTCTTTTATCTTTTTTATCTTTTTTTTTATCTTTATCTTTTTCTTTCGTTTTTCCTTTTATTTTTTCTCTTTTTGATATAAACTTAAATATAGAGGATTTAGTTTCATTATTATCGTTAGTGGTGCTGCTGTTGTTGTTGTTGTTGTTATCAATGTTATTGTCGGTGTTGTTATCATTATTTAGTGATTTACAATTAGGACAAGCCCAAGCGTTATCACCAGTTAAGATTTCATCATCAGTGAAAGCAGTAAAGCATTCTTCAATATAAATTGAGCGAGAATTGATATCTGGAATTGGTAGTGATAGTATTGAGAAGGTTGAGAAATTTCTTGAAATCTTTGAGCATATTAGGCATTTCAAGGAACTTTGGAATTTTCCTTCAAAGAATAGATTAATTGGGGAGACACCTTGATTTTTGATCAAGTTGTTGAACCATTTATCGTATTGTAGTCTTTCAATGTTATTTGAAGAAATGTTTGTGAAATAGTTGATTGGTTTGATTAGATGGGGGTATTGATTAATTATGTAATCACTTTGAGATAATTCGTTGTGTGTTCTATCTAGTAAAAACATTAGAAATTCTTGAGTGTCTTGTTGGTCGTAGGGGATATTTAAGTGAGGGTTTAAAATTGAGCAAGTTCTCAAGAAATTAGAAGGGTCTATTAGGACTTTTGAGTATTTTGCCAATTTTGAAAATAGCAAAGAGAAAGAGTCTGATAAAAGGATTTTGAAATTTTTGTTTTGATTAATGTAGTTCAAGTAAGATTTTGAGATGAAGATGTTTGAAAAGTCGGATAAGTTATAAAGACATTGAATATTTGAGTTTATATAGCAGGTGCTGCCATTATTTTTTAAACCACAAATGTTATTATTGTCAATGTTGGTGCTGGGGTTAATGTTATTAGGATTGTTGATTTTATTATAGTAGTTTGAGTTGAGTTGAGTAATGTAGGCCAGGAAGCCTTCATAACCATTTTCCAAGTATAAAGGGAGAGATTTTAGTTTTAGATTTGAGGATTGAGTTGCAGTTAGTAAGTTGTAGAAAAACAACAATAGATTAGTGAAATGGATATTTGAGGTGTTGTAGGTGAAGTAAATTATGTGGTCACAATTTGGTCTTTGCATGAATAAGTTGTAGTGTGATGGGTTTAATTTTTTCAAGCGATTTTCCAAGAAAGATATGTTATTGATGTAGTTATCAGGGTTGTCTGAGTAGTGAGTAGGATTTGTATTGATGGTAAATAAAGATGGGTCAATGTTGATTAAATTGGGTAAATTGAGGTTGTTTTTATTAAAATGGGAGGTTAGTCTCAAGTCTATGAGTAAGGTAGAAGAGAAGAAGGAGTTGTCTGAAGGACTGTTATTATTATTATTATTATTATTATTATTATTTTTATTATTATTTATTAAATGAGGTGGGATAATTGAATTTGAAGGATATGATTCTGGAGGGTATAAGAGGGAATAAAAAGATTTTAGGTTAATTTTAGGTAAGGACTGTATTAATTGTATATCATTATTATTGCTATTATCAAAGCTGTTATTATTGTTGTTATTAGTAGTGTTATGAGTATTATCATTTGGGAAAAAAAAGGCGATAATGTTCAGTTTAAAATCTGATAACAACTCAAAATCATTATAAATTGATTTCAAGTGATAGTACAGCTGTAAATCAGTATTGCTTGGTGTATTGAGAGACATGTTAATTGGGATGTATTTTATGATAAGAGTGTAACCAATTAGATAGTAAGAGATCAAGTAGTAGATGTAGTTATTTGATTCCATAAGCGAAGGGTGTTTTTGGAAACGAGTGATCAAATGAGACAAGGCAGATTGTATTTTATTTAGTAGCAGCAGAACCAATTTCAAATTGGATGAGATTAAAGAGTCATTGATAGGATTGTTGGTGGAATTGGTGGGATTGATGTCACTGTTTGTGCTGTTGTGCAAGATGGTGGAGTAGGCCGGATCGTTTAAGATGGCGTATAGATGGTTGAAGAGTCGCAATTGAATAAAGCTGCGAGAGAAATGGAGAGAGCTGTTGGTTTTAAAGATGGCATGGTCGTCTTTGCCTCTGTTCTTGTAGTCTAGGATGTAAGAGATCAATCTGATTGAGTGGGTGGTTTGGCGAGCATCGAAGGTGCTGATGATGGAGAGAAGGTTGTGCAGACAGGCTGAAGCCTTGCGAGCAGCAGCGTTCAATAAAGCAGCATCAACCCCAGCAGCAATAGCACCAGCACCAGCACCAGCACCAGCAGGCGAAACAGAAGCAGGGAGGGACATGGCTAGCACAGACATCGCTGCTGAGGTGAGCTTTTCGAGCTGGAGCTGAGAGCATTATATCGTCTTCCCAAAGAGGAAGCCCTCGCTGCGCCGCGCTGCTCGGTCTTTCGTGTCTGTGTTTTTTCAGCCCCGGTTCTCCTCTGCTAGAGCTGAGTTTGCTGTTTGTGCTGTTTGCTGTTTGCTGTTTGCTGTGTGTGCTGTGAGAAATGAAGAACTTCCGTTTTGCTGCTCCCATGAAGCTCCCCCCGGGCTTCATCAACACCAGAATCCTCAGAGACAACTTCAAGCGCCAGCAGAGCGCCGAACACGAGGTCTTGATTCGAGCCTTGAAGTACATTGCTCGAAACACCACTCTTCCTCCCAGAGCTAGGTTGGAGGCCCAGTTGCAGCTCACCTCTATGCCCCACTACACCAGAATCACCTCCTGCAAAGATCGTTGCTTTGTCTCAGGAACCTCCAGAAGTGTCCTCAAACACTTCCACATCAACAGAATCCAATTCAGGGAAATGGCCTTGGGTGGGTTATTGCCTGGAGTCCGCAAGGCTGCCTGGTGATCGCTGTTGCCCCATAGTCCATAGTCCTGTACATAGCGTCTAAATACAATGATCCTTTCCTTCTTTTTTTTTCTTCCTCTTCTTTCTCTTCCTCTTCTGATGAGCTTTGGCCTCGCTCCTATTCGCCGCCCAAAACGGCCGCACCTCCAACACCCGTCGGCTTTTCCTGAGCCGTTCTCATCGGCAACTTCCCTTTTCCGTTATAAATATAATAACCTCTTTGGTGGAAGCAATTCAACCAGTAAGATATATGAAAGATATATAAAAGATATATAAATCCACCTCCTGCACCTGCCCTGCTTGCATTCTCTCCACAAGTTGTTCATTTGTTGCCATGGAACCCATTCGTCTTGCTTCTTCCAGTGCCTCTGTTCTCAATGCTCTCGACAATGACTCTATTCTGTCTGCCCATTATGACAACTACTCACAATCTGACTCAATCAATCTCTTAACTCCAAACATTCCTCCTGAGAATCATCACACTATTCCTACCGCTAACAACAACAGGAACAACAACCTCTCACTGCTATCAAAGATCAAATTCTTTTTCACCTCACTCAAATCATTGATTCTCTATCTTTTCTTTCTCCTCAAATCCTACTACCTTTCTCAACCAATACATAAAAAGATCACATTGATCATACTTTCAATTCTCTCAACCACAACCATTTCCTTGATGCTAATTTACCACAAAAAATTATTCAATGATCTAATCGAACTCTCAGATTTCCTAGAATCCTATGACCATACTTCCTTAATCATCTGGTTCGCCATGTTCTTTGTCTCTTTCCCTCCAATGATCGGCTACACTGCTCTATCTACTCTCACTGGCATTCTATTTGGTTTAAATGGCTGGTTTCTAATTGCCTCCTCCTCAGTACTAGGCTCAACCGTAGCTTTCATCATATACAAATTCTGCTTCAAAAACTACTCACTCTATCTATCTCAAAAAAACGTCCTATTCAACGCCTTATCTCAGGTCTTTCTTGAAGAAAAGAGAAAAATCCTCCTACTAGCTCTAATCAAAATATCTCCCTTTCCTTATTCCCTACTAAATGGTGCTTTGGCCTCAATTCAAAACATCACTGTTCTACAATTCTTCCTAGCTTCGGCCATCACAACCCCAAAGCTAGTCTTCCATCTATTCATAGGCTTGAAATTGAAAAACATTGGCTCAGATGAAGACAATTCTTCCAAATTTTTAGATCTACTAGCTATAATCATAGCCATATCCTCCTTCTCTTTATTAATCTCAATCGTTTACACTAAAACTAAAAAAAAATTACTACTAATCAACAGCAACAACATCAACGACAACATTATTAACAATGACATTGAAAATATCTACGTAAATAATCCTTCTATCTTGAACGATTCTCAAGATCTACAAAACTCTTTAGACTTACTCGAACAACATTTACAATCAAATACTACAACTCATCGTTCTTCTTTCTCTACTATAAACTCCTCTTCTTCTTTTGATTTTAATAATAAATAATCCTCTACTCAATCATACTCATTTCTACTCAAATCTCAAATGTATCATTAGTTCTTTTCATTCTATTCAATTCACTTCAATACCCTTTTTTTAATTCTATTCAACTTCACTTATATTTATATTTATATTTATATTTATACTTATACTTATACTTATACACTTATATAATTTATAAAAATTTAAGAACTGAACTAAAATATTAAAATTAAAAAAAATTCTCTATAAAGGTTGCTTTTTTATCTGTTTTTCTTTTTTTTTTATTTTAATATATATTCTATCAGTTTATACTATTGTTATTTTACTTTATTTTGTGATTTTATAATATATATTTTTTATTATAAGTCTGGAATTTAAAATTGATGATATCCCTATTAAAAAGAATTGTGATAAGATTAATTAAATTAAGAAATGAGGAAATTGGAAATTAAGAATTACTTAAAAAACTAAAACAAATAAAAAAAAAATTGAAATAAACAATAAAACAAGTCGACTCTAAAGCAAATTAATTATTATGGCACTGAAAAAAAATTAAAAAAAAATAAAAAGATATTGGCACCATACGTATAACAATGAATTATAGGAAGTATATGGAATAATTAATAAATTAGATTTTTTTAAAACAAGATTTGATCCATATTTAACAATTAAGAAATGTGGAGCAAAAATACTATAAATTTTAGCAAAATCAAATGAATAAAAAAAAAAAGAAACGAAAAAAACGAAAATTAAAAATTACAAAAAATAAATCTAAATATTGAAATGAATAATGAATTTTTATTTTAATTTTAATTTAATAATTATTTTGGTCTTAAACTTTTAATAAAATCACTATGATTTTCTTTATAATTTGTAAATTCATTATCGTATGAAGGACTATTTTTATCATCGATTTCATTTATATCTGAAATATCCAGAAATCTTGCTTTGTTTAAGCTTTCCGGGCTCAATTTTAAAGTTATAGATTTTTTAGAATATAATGAACGATTTAAAATTTCAGCTTCATCTTCAAATGGCGATTTATCAATTGAGTCATTATCTGAATCAAGATAATTGTTATTTATACTATTGTTAATCTTTGGAGAAGATAAAACAGAAAAATCAGATAAAGCTGAGGATTCATAATCTATGCTATCTTTATTTGCGTGATGATAATTTGTCTCGTGAAAAGCTTTAATTTGATTATTTGTGATATTTGGGGCATTTGATCTTTTAATTGAAGAAGAAGAAGAGCCTTTTAAGTCAGCGATATAACCGTCATCTAATTTATCAGTTGATATAAAAGGACCATCATCGTCTGAGAAGGATACATTATCATTTTTGTTATTATTTTTCAAGTCGTGATCTTTTTCAATAAAGAAAACAGGTCCTTTTTGGTTATTCAACTGATGGTCTTTATTTTTAGTACCTTTATTGTTTTTATTATTAATATTGTTATTAATATTATTATTAATAACAATATTATTATTATTAGTGTTGAGAGTGGTTGAAACGCTTACTTGACGAGAATTGGAGTTTGAAGTTGAAGTTGGGGTATATAAGGTTGAGGAATTATTGGTTGATTTGCTATCGATTGAGAAAGATTTTGGGTTATGGGGAGGCAAAGGAGGATATTTTTTTTTCTTTTGCTGTTGCTGATCTAAAACTAAGAGGTTACCGCCGGAATGGGATCTGTTTCTTTCTATAAAGCTGTTGTTACGAGAGCCTAAAGCCTGGTCGAAAGGATATGGAGAATTTGAGTAGCGATGTAGATTTTTGATATATTCTTCTTGTTGAGATTTGTCTAAGTTTATTAGGGAGTCTGAGGAAATATTTTTTGAGTTCAGTCTGGGGACAGGAAGGGAGGATTTGGTTAAATCGTTATTATTTTCAGAATTTGACTTGCTATTGTCATTATTAATATCGTTATTATTTAGTTCATCGTTTGATTTAAATTTTTTCTTTAAGGAGCGAGATCTAAAGATTGATTTTCTATGAGCGTCAAGAGTTGAAGAATTAATTTGGTCAGTGTCATTTATGTTATTGGTATTATTATTATTTTGAGAGTCTAGAGAGATTTTGTTTTTGATCGATTTTGATTTTAATAGAGATTTTGATTTTGATTTTGATTTTGAGTTAGGCAGGGATTCAATTGGGGTATTTGAGGTATTTGAAGTATTATGAAGATTATCATTTAAAGAAAGGGTTGATTTATTTGGTAGAGAATCCGGAGGTAATATTGGGATTACTGAGTCGTAATAGGTTTGGAATAAAGTACCGCCGGATATGTTTGATAAGTTTGAGGAGGATTTGTTATTGTTGATGGTGTTGTTGGTGATGGTATTTGAGGTGTAGTCTGATGAAGAGATTGGGGAATTTGAAGTGGAGGATTTATTGGTCAAGAATTGATGATCGTTGTTGTTAATTGAGTCAGTTTTTTTATTGATTGAGTAAGAGTTTTGCAAAGTTTCAGCAGATTGGTAAGTTCTATAGTTTCTATATTTTGTCTTTCTTCTATCAATTTTTGATTTTGATTTAGGAGAAGAGATGGAAGATTGTGATGGGTTTGTATGGATTGAAACAATTTCGTTATTGTGAGATGACTTTTCATTATTGTTATTATTAGGAGATGAGGTGGTAGATTTATTGGAGTTGCTATTGTTATTAGTAGTAATGGTAGTGGTAATGTTTGTAGAATTAATTTTATTTTTTGATTTATTTTTTGATTTTATTTTGATATTATTATTGTTAATAGGGTTATTGTTATTATTGTCGTTGTTGTTATTTGTTGATTTATTTAAATTTTCAAAGGATAATTCGCCATCGATTTCACCAATATCGATTTCTTTATCTAATTGGGAATCTTCCCTAGAGAATTTCTTGGTTGATTTCCACCACCAAAAGGCAATTAGTAGGAAACAAACGCCAGCAGGCAAACCAACAGCTAGACCGACAGTTAAGGATTCATCAGTTACAGACATTGTTGAGGGAAAATTACGACGAAAATGAAATTTAAATGAAATTAATCAGTGAGAAAAATACAGGATACCAAAAACCAAAAAAAAGGACGTTTTTCCTATGATTTTCTACTGCTTTTTAGTATTTGATAATCTATTGGTTATAATAGCAATGAAAAAGAAAACGACGACAAGAGAATACGATGATTGAATAGTTTTCTTTTGTTTGCTTTGAATAGAAACAAAAAAAGGAATGAAATGAAATAGCCTTTTAAAGATAAATAATAGAGGATTATTAGGCTGAAACCAAAATAATTCTGCTCAGCAGTAAGAGAATCAAGTCAATGTAGCTCAAACCGGTTTTTTGGATGAGATTTGAATCAGCGTTGAATGGAGTGTAGCTGGAGATGAAATAGCTGATAGAAAGCGAATTCAGATGAAGATTCAGATGAAGATTCAAATAAAGATTCAGAGAAAGATGTGCAACGTTGTGATGAGAAAGCAGTGGCTATCGCTGCAGTGGAAAGACAACACAAGCTAGAAGAAAGAATACACGACGGAATGGTGGATAAACAACACTCTGCAAAGACCTGCTGCTGCTTTTGCGGTTTCTCCTGTTTCTGCTTCTTCTGCTACTTCTTCTGCGGCTGCTTCGTCTCCTGCTTCTGCGGCTGCTTCTGCTGCCTTTTTTCACAATCTACCAGCTTCGCCCACACACAAACCACGTGCTCCAGAAACCGCTCCTGCACTGCTCCAGCTGTGTTCCGCGTGCGTTCTGTTTGCGTCCCGCATGCCTCCCGTGTACTTTCCTCCATCCACGGCTTATCGGCTCACTGCGCCATTCCCGCTGCCTCCTGTGCGCGTCGCGATGAAGTGGCGTGTTATAAATAACCCGGTCTTCTGGGTCTAGACTCACTAGTTCCGCCTACTCCCCGCTCTTCACGCGTCTCACGTATGTTGCTTACGTACAACGGAGCAGCGTTTCTCCGCACACACCACGGGTGCATTTCCACACGTGCCACTGCGGCTACGGCTGCTATATCCGGGGTGATCCGTCCTGTGTGGTGTCAAATCACACGAGAAGAAATCCCAGAAGCTTGAGCTTTCACAAAACTACCTCAGAACCTCTGCAGCAGCTATCAAAAGACAGAGTATCTTCGTGCAAAATGGCATTTGTATGTGAGTCTCTTCTTTCTTTGTGTTTCTTTCATATCTCTTGCACTTATTAACCATGCTGCTGCTTCTGCTTCTCTTTTAACCGTTACCTCTTGCAGCTAGGAAAAGCTCTTCATTACTCAATTGATTTGGTTCTAATCTCAACATGTTTGGCTGGAATAAAGAGAACCACTGGGCTAACGTAAGTAATGGCTGTCGTCCATCTATTATCCTGTTCTGTTGGATTCGATTTTTCCATTTTTTTTTCAATTATTCAAATATTCAACTATACCTTGATATTCAATTATAATTCAAAATTCTAACTAATCTAATCTAAATCTAATTCATTCCAATATGTTTTTTCTTTTTTTTTTATTCTTTTTTGTTAATTAGTCCAAAATTGGATTTAGTAGAGAATAAAGAAATCCGTGAATATTCTCAGAAATATTTAAACGTTGGTGAATCTGTATTGGATTCTTCTGTAGGTATCATGAGCTCAAGCAGTTATTTTGTTCGTAAATAAATAATTCATTTATTCATCAACCACCTATTTACTCCATTACTTAATCGATTTATCTATTACCTCTTATAGATCTCTTCATTAATATCTCCCTGCGTTTTCTTAAAACAGCCTATATCATTTATCTCAGTGCTCTTACCTTTCTCACTTAAGATTCAAATCATAATTTCGCTATTAATCATATTCTACCCTATCTCTCCTTTTTAGTCCTTTACTGTTTATATCTTCTTATTTACATTTATTTATTTACCTTTCCTGATCTATTATTGTTTCATTGTTTCACTATCCACCTTATCCTCTCGCTGTGCGTCTGCAGCATCACACAGCATCACACCGCCGTGAACATCCTCCCGCCTATTTGCACACCTGCACATCCCACTCTTTGTGTTTTCATCGGGATTTTCCGTTCGGCTCAGCCCTCCAAAAAGAAAACTTTTCTATCAAAACTTTCTTCAACAAAAAAAACACTTTAAAAGATAATCGACTATTCAGCCAAATTTCAACAAACGCTTTTATTTAACGCTTTTACCTAAGTTTTGAGCTAATCACTTCCCAACATCTTTTTTTGGAATTTGCTATTTGATATTTTATCTTTTGTCTTTTATTTTTTGTCTTTTATTATTTTTGCATTTCAAAAACCTCCCTGAAAACCTACCTACAATCCAAATAAAAAAAAACTTCTTAAAATGTTGCAATGAATTTAATCTCAGATGGGATGATTTTCTACTTAAATAATTATCACTTTTCATTTGTTTTTCCAAAATTTCACCTCATTTCGATTTTTTCCATCTCGTCTAATCACTGTTATACCTGCATATTCACTGCCTCGGTTACCCTTTCTTTACCTTATTTTCTATTTCACAAACTTCCAACTTTCCGTTTTCTACTTCCTACAATTCTCTACACCGATTCCACTCTTTAACAAAAAAAAAATTATATTACATTGAATTTTTAATATCCCAATAATATACATCTGTAAGCACCTAATAATACAACAATGAATCTAAATCAAAAAAATTCCAAAACATAAAACAAAAAAATAAATAAGTAATAAAAAAAAATAAATAAATAAATAAATAAATAAATAAATAAATAAATAAATAAATAAATAAATAAATAAATAAATCAAAAATAAGTAAATGATAAAAAAATAAATAAAAATAAATAAATAAATAAATAAATAAATAAATCAAAAATAAGTAAATGATAAAAAATTGCTTAGAAAAAAAATCAGATAAAAAATTTCAATAAAAAAAAAATATTAAAAAAATAAAGTAAAATTTAATAAAAATAAATAGAATTTGTTAAAATTAAAAAAATAAAAAAATTAATGACAAAAAAAAGTAAAATAAAAAAACAAAATATTTCTTTTGCAATAAAAAATGCTAAAAAAATCTCTTTAATGAATGGCAAAGAAATTTACTAAAAAAATGTAATTTAAACCTTTGTAAACCTAATAAAACAATATTTCTTAAAATAAAAAAAACTGATAAAAATAAGATAAAAACCAAACAAATAAAACAAAACTTGTTGAAATATTTCAAAATAAAAATCAATATATGATTATTATAATATTTTTTTTTAAAACTTTTTAATTTTTTTAAATTTTTTTTTTTTTATTTTTTTTTTTGCTTTTTTAAGAAAAAATAAGATGAGAAAATAAATATAAAATAAATATCAGAATAAAATAAAACCAAAAAATAAATTTTAGAAAATAAAAAATAAGGAATATAAAAGAAGATTAGTATCAAACAAAATTAATCAATTAAATGTACAAGACTTTTTTGCTTAATATTGTTTTAATTTTTTTTCTTCTTTTTTTTTCTTCACTTTGTTTTGGTATAGAATTCTTAAGAGGGGAAAATAAAAACAGGACAAAAACAATAACAATAATAGTGATGATAGTAATATGGAGACAAAAATTAATTTTTTTTATAAAAACAACTTTGAAATATATTATGAAAAACAAATTTAATTATGATTTGATTATAATCATAATTATGATTATGGTTATGATATATGATTATGATAGATATGAAAAGTGTAGATTATGAAGGTGGAGAAAAAAGATAATTGATAAATGATTGTTGAAAAAAAATTAGAAGTAAATAAATTAAATTATTAACTTTCTATCATTTCATGAAATAGTATATCACAATATTTCGAAAATCAAACATAAAACAACAGAATTATAATTGTGATTAATTAAAAAATAGCTTTAGGTAACAACATTTAATAAAACAACCATTTAGAATTTGAATGAAAAACATCTGTTAAATTTTATCAAAACATATTGAATTAAAAGATTGAAATAAAAATAAAATAAAAGTTTATTGAAAAAAAAAACATCAAACTTTATTTAAAACCATTTTCTTAAATATAAAAATTAATAGACAAAAAAACACCCATGTCTGATTAAAGCCCCTAAAAAATGATTCATTTCTCATATTTATTTTTATTATAATTAATATTTTCATATTCATGTTTAATTTCATTTTCATTTTCATTTTTATATTCATTTTTATAGCTTTAATAAAAAAAATTGAAAGTTCAAAAAAAAACAACTTTAAAACAAAATAAAAAAATAAGGATGATAAAAATTTATTATACTAGAATGTTGTCAAAAACGGAGATTTTTTTTTGATTATTTAATTTTTCATTTTCTAAATCAAGAAGGATTAAATGGCATGACAAATGTATTACCAGCTAGTGAATCATCACCATCATCAATAGAAGGATAATATAGACCGCATGATTCGTAGAAACCAGACCCAACATTATTACCAGTATTTGTGGTATTAGTTAAAGTAGTCTCATAATGTAATGGATGATGTTGAGAAACTGGAACTGATGCATAACATGGAAATGATGATACATTAATTAAATTTGATCCATTGTTTGTATTGTTATTGTTGTCAGGATTAATATTACCATTAATATTGGCAAGGTTATTACTACCATTATTAGAAGCAGTAATAGTGGGATTAGGATTGTAAACATTTGAAAATTGAGTCAGATTTCCAATTGTATCCCAAAAACTAGGGCATTCTTCCGAGTCTTCTTCTGGAACTATAACTTTTCTATTAAAATAAGTTCCTGCAGGTGAATAGGTAGTTGTCGCACTTTCCTCAGCCAAACTTCTTCCACTCATATAAGAAGCAGGAGAGCGGCTGTTTGATTTGGATGAAGCTAATGATGATATTGAGCCTCTTCTTGTTTTTGGTGTCGAATAATTTGATCTTTTATGAATACCATTAATTGCACCACCAACAGGCGAAGATCTTCTTCTTGGTGTGGTACCTCTTTCAATATTAGTCGCATTTAATAATCTATGAATATTATTTGATTTTCCTGCATCAATTGTCGAGTTTAATTTTGGAGCATCATGATTCATAACACCAAAATGTTTCTGTCTAGAAGATGAAGTTAAAATAGGGGTAACAAAATTATTTTGTAAATTATTGTGCAAATTGTTGTGTAGAGTGGAGTGTAAATTTGATTGCAAGTTATTGTGTAAGTTATTTTGCAAATTATTTTGCAAATTTTGTTGCAAGTTATTTGGAAGGACATTGTTAACAATATTAACTTTTAAATTATATTGTTTGCAACTTTGAACAAGATTTTGAATCATATCATTAGAATTAATTGAACCAGATGTATCCATTTGATGTTGATTTGAGACATTTACATTTGGAAGATAATTTTGAGGAAATGGGTTATTAGTCATTTGATTAGCAGCTTCCATTAAGCCATTGAAGTCAATGATATTATTGCTGCTATCTTGAATAACGATTTTACTTGAGGTTGAGTTATTAGCATTTTTAATAGAGGAATCAAGACTATTAAATTCATTAAGATTTGCCATTGTAAGAGTTGGAAAGGATAAGTTTGATGAAAGGTTATTATCAATAATATTTTGATTATTTTGGTTTTGTTGATTGTTAATAGTGTTGTTATTAGTATGATGAGGATTATTAGTAGAGTTAGTATTGGTACAATTAGTAAGATCAGTTGCATTGTTAGTGTTATTGTTATTAATAATATTATTATTATTTGTATTTGTATTTGTATTTGCGGTAGTATTTGTATTTGCAGTAGTATTGTTTAGTATATCACGAAGAACAAAATTATTTGAATCATTTTGAAATTGATTAAAGTCTTGAGGTTGAGTGAAAGTTGAGAAATAGTTGATATCATTTGATATTGAGCCAGTGATATTTGTAGCAGATAAAGGAGAGTTTGTTGATAAATTGTTTTGAAATCTTCTAGCTAAACTTGAGATAGGGGTTGAATATGTTGAGGAAGACATTGCTGAATCCAAATTGAATTGATTTGATAAATGTGAGATTGAAGCCGAGATTTCCTGGGTTTGGTTTGAGATTAAGTTTAAGTTTAAGTTGTTAATATCGTTGGTATTTATGTTCATGTTATGGATGCCATTGTTATTATTGTTATTGCTATTGTTATCAAGCATGATGCTCTTTTGGTTATCGATCAATGCTATTGAAGTATCAATTGTTAATTTTTTATTGTCGATTAATTGCTTTTCGACGGGAGTTGTCGCAACCGTGAATGGTTGATTTGAGATTGGGGTATTCTCCTTTTTATTTGAGTTAATTAGATCATTTGAAGAAGATAAAGGATTGTTGATAGTGGTGGCAGTAGTGGTAGTGGAAGAGTTTGTTGAATTAATCTCAGTTGGGTTTTTGGAAATATCTGAGATATTTTTATTAAGGATATCGACATTTGAATTGTTGAGATCATTTTTATCATTTTTAAGAGATTCTACTTCTCTTTTAATTATTTTGTTTGCTTTATTTCTTGTAACGTCGGTGACTATTTTTCTCCATCTATTTCTACAAGTTAAAGAGGGTCTGCTTTTCATTTCCATTGATATAGTTCTCCATTTTGTGCCATATTTTTTAACTTTTTTGATTAGGAGTAAATCTTCATCGATTGGCCAAGCTCTTAAACGGTCTTTGGTGATGGAGGGATCAAGGACCTCGATGTATCTTTTAGCACATTGGTCGTCAGTTCTGCCTTTGATTTCTAGGGATACCTTTTGCCATGAAGCGCCATGTCTTTCGTAAGCCCTTAGTAGAAGCATGTCTTCCTCTGGAGTCCATTTGCCCTTTCTTAGATTTGGGTCTAGAGAGTTTGACCAACGTTTGCGGCAATCTTTTGGTTTTCTGTTGGGTAATTCTTTTGATATTGCGTCCCAAGTTATGAGGTCGTTGTAGGAAGATTTAGCGGGAAGAGAGTCAGTTAATATCACATTTCCATAAAGTTCGCCATTCAGCTGTATATTTTGTATGTTTTGTAGATTTGAAATATTTGAGTTGTTTTTGAGTTGGTTATCTATGTTTGAGTCGATATTATTGTTGGCGCTTAAATTATTGTTGGATGATATGTCAGCGCTTATTTCAGGACTTATATTTTTATTATTATTACTATTATTATTATTATTATTATTATTATTATTGTTGTTGTTGTTGTTGTTGTTAATGTTAACGATGTTATTATTAATATTTTTAATTATATATACGCCAAATTGTTTTAGATTTTTCTCTACTAGTAGTTTTAATTTACTGTCTTCTTCTTTTGTCCAAGGTTTTCTTGATTCTCTTCTATAAGTTTGGTAACCTAAAGATTCAGTTACAGATAAGGGATCGATTGGATTTGGTTTTCTTTTGTTATGTCTTTTTGGTTTTTTGTTTGTAGCAGTAGATAGACGATTTGGTTGAGAATTTATGATAGGGGCCGACTCATTTGTAATGATGAGATGCGAGATATTGTTATTGGAATCATTATTTTTGGAATCATTGTTATTATTGTTGTTATTGAGAGTAGTATTATCTTTTGTGGAAATAGAGGATGGATTAAGGAGGTTGGTGGCGATTGAAGAGGTAGAGGTAGAGGTGGATGAAGAAGAGGGAGAGGAAGAGGAAGGAAGAGAGCGGTTGGCTATTTCAGACAAGGTAGTGTTTCTGAAAACCATTTGCGAGGAATCGTATAAGATGAGGTGGACGAGATAGGGAAAGTTAGATGAGAAATGTGAATTATGAAATATAAGCAAAGAGAAAAAGTCAAAATCCAGGTCAAAGCCAAAATAGAAAAAGAAAAGGAAGAGGAGGAGGAAAAAGAAAAGAAAAAAGGAACAGCAGAGATATCAATGTAGCAATATTGAATTGTAATGTTGAATTTTACTATTGAAATACAATAATGAGTTTGAATTTGGATTTGGATTTGAATTTGTAGATGAAGAATTTGGATAATATTGCGAGTTATATTTGGACAATATATAGATGCAATATAAACAGACACTGGCCAGATAGAAAATGGGATATACTGGGCAGTGGAAAGAAAGTGGGAAAAGCTAGAGATAAATATATAGAAAAGAAAGGGAAAAGCATTTGCTTTCTAGTTTGAGAAACGATTTGATCTCCCACCAACTCCTATTTGATTATTGTCGACAAATAATATTAATTATTTAGTTAGCTAGGAAACTAGCAGTTTAGTCGTAAACCGTGAGAAAAAGGATAAAGCACAACTAAACTTTGTCTGTGGCAAATCATGGCAAACCACAGTAGAATACCGCTACAGAACAGACCTCTGGAGATTGCGAGCCCTGCGCGCGCACCGCACCTCCACCGTCGGCTCGGCTGCAGCGCTCAGAGCTCTCCGCTTCAGGCCTGCACCAGTGCAGATTCCAGAAGATTTCTGCAGCAGGCGATGCCTCCGTGTGCGCTGTGCGCGCGCGTGTGCGTGTTTGAACGCCGATATGCACCTGTGTGTACACAGGCACAGATGGATGCCTGTAGTGCGCGTGCCTGCCACACGGTGGCTGCGTAAGGGCATAAATAACCGCTGCCGGGATGCGGGCGGAGACCCGCGGCACACGGTGAGCGGTGGAGCCCGCTGACATTGTCGACACTTGGGCTGTTGCTGTTCTGCTTCTTCTGCTTCCTCTGGCTCTTCTGCTGTGTATCCTTTCTCTTTTCGTTTCCGTTCCATCTTCTCCGGCTTTTTTCGTTTCCAGTTCATGGGCTTTCACACTTCTCTCTCTTCTTTGAAGAGGCGAATATCGCATCCCTTTTCTAGGTCTAAGCTGAAAACTAAAAATCACAATAACAATACTAACATTACTGCTACGAACAGTAATGACAACAAAATTAACAATAAAAGTATAAGTCTTGACGATATTAATGATATCAAAAACATAATCAACAAAAACCAACTAGATCCTCCAATTCATTCCATAACTAATTCTAAAACTATTCCCACTTTAACTCATAATAATTTTAATGGAAAATCTTTAAATAAAACAAAATCACTTAAATCTTTCAAATCGTTAAAATCGTTAAAATCGTTAAAATCGTTAAAATCTTCAAAATCTTCAAAATCTTTAAAATCTTTAAAATCTTTAAAACAAAATAATCCAATTCATTCAATTAATCCAATAAATTCAATAGATTCCAACTCCTTAAATCCGATTAATAATAATAATAATTATAACAATATTAATAATCAATATAGTAATAACAACAAAATTTATATATCCCAATCAACTTCAATATCTGATCACTTTCATAATATTAACCAAATCAATTCAAATATTTCAAATAACTCACTCTTTTCAAAGAAATCAAAAAATTCAAAACAATCAATTAATTCAAATCATATTAATACTAGTAATACTAGTAATATTAACAATACCAGTGCTACTAATACTATCACCAATATCAAAGATGATATCAAAAATGATATCAAAAACGATATCAAAAATGGTATCAGCAATGATAATAAAAATACATTACACATCAATAACAACATTCCAATTCCGCCAAACTTGAGAAAAAAATACTCACACTTATCAATCTATTCAAATAAATCTTTTTCAATCAATTCTTATACAAACAACCCAAATTTAAATTCAAACTTAACTTCAAATCTAAATTCAAATTCAAACTCTTTCGCCATCTCAAATCAAGAAGATCAATTGATTTTAAAAATAAACATTCTAAAAAAAAAGTTACAGCAAAAACAAAGATTATCAATCATAAACAATTCTTCCTTTAATACCAACCAAAATTCCATCAGCGCTAACTTAACCGCTAACACACCAGCTACCGCCAACAATATAATCAATAACACAATTAACAATAACAATAACACCAGCGCTAACACCAGCTTTAACACCAACTCGCTTTTTAATACAATATCAAATAAATCAATCAAATCAAATAAATCCTTAAAATCAAACAAATCCCTAAAATCAAATAAATCCTTAAAATCAAACAAATCCCTAAAATCAAATAAATCAATAATCTCAGCCAAATCTATCAAATCATACAACACCTACAACACCTACAACACCTACAACACATATAATGACCCAATAAATATATCAAACAACGACCTAATAAAAGCCCAAAAGGAAATCAAAATAAGAATTGCAAATATTAAAAACAAAATAATTAATTCAAAAATAGACAAAAAGCAATCTTTAATTCTTAATAATAATAACGAAAATACTATTCACAATAATATTATTAACAACAATACTAAAAACTTTATTATACCACCTAGAAACTCTACCCTAACCTCAAATAAAATTTCAACTATAAATTCTCCTATTTTTTCCTTAAACTCTCCAATTACAAATATGGATAGTAAACATAACAGCTTAAATTACACAACTGTTCTTCAAAACCATCCCGACTATGCTTATGATTATGACTATAAATTCTCTCCAACTTTATCTCAAAGATCAGATTTTACTTCAAATTCAAATTCAAATATGAATATGAATAACAATTTTATTTCTTATCCATCTTCTAACAAATCCCCATCCTTTTCTTTGGATTTTCAAACCTTTAATTCAAAAAATAATTATCAATCGATTGATGATGATGATAGCTATTTTTAATACTATCAACTAGTATTAGTATTAGCATTATTATTTACCATTTATTATTTATTAGTTTCAAAATTAATTTTAATACTAATCTCAATACAAAATATCTCACAAGTTTTATTCAAAATTTTATTCAAATTTTATTCAAATTTTATTAAAAATTTCAATACAAATCTTTTTCTTTTTTTTTTCCTTCTCTTTTTATTTTTAAACCATTACTTTTATGTTAATTAAAATAAAAAATATTTTCTTTTCTTTTTTTTTCAATTTTTTAATTCACTTTTAAAACACTTAAATTTAATCATCTTAATTTAATTTAATTTAATCACAATAATCGTGTTAATCATATTACTCATCTTAGCCATGTTATTTGTTTTCTTCGTCTTCTTCTAGTTTTTCTTTTAATTCCTTTTATCTTTATCTCTAAATATGAATACATTTCTTTTTCTTATTTCTTTATTTCTTTTATACTTTATTTTTTTTTGTTTAATTTTATTATTTTTGTTAATCGTCCCCTTCATCTCTCTTTTGTCTGTTTTTTCCTTATTTCATCACTTGTTTTTTTGCATCATCTACAAACTAAATTTCTTTTTTATATATTTCAAACATAAACTTTTATTACTTTGTTGTCAAATTATGAAAAAAAAGGGAAATTAAAAAAAAATTATTATTTATAATAACTAAAATCATTAAATCATTCACTACCAGTAGTTTGATAGATTTCATTAATTAATAATCATTAAGGTTAACTTTGGTATAAAAAAGACAACTTTCATTTAATAAAATCCTAATTTCCAATTAAATTGAACAAACTGTTAATATCAAAAACACTATCTAACTCTTAACTTCTTTTTAGCTATTGAAAAAAAAGGAAAAAACCAAGTTATAAGGTTAATAGAATCAAAAGCATATAAATCAACTTTAAATTTTTTTTATCAATTTTTGACTCATCCTCATTTCCACCAACAATTTTCTGGGTTTTTTTCTGATTATTTTTTATTTCATCTTTTGGTCTTGTTGTTTCCCAGTTTATTAGTCTATCAATTTATCAGCCTATTAATTTAGTCAGTTAATAACTTAGGAAACATAAGAAACATAAAATTTAAAGGTTAAGTTTTCTCTAGATTTCCCCTTAGTTTTTGCTCTGCCTCTATTGTTTCAAATAAAGCTTTAAAATTACCAGCACCAAATCCGTTATGATTATTACGTTGGATAATTTCTAAGAAAATAGTTGGTCTATCACCTAATGGTTTAGTGAATAATTGTAATAAATAACCATTTTCATCAAAATCAACTAATATGCCTTGCTTTTTAATTTCATCCATTGATTCCAGAATGTTGGGACCATTATCTTTCAATCTTTCCTTTAGGAAATCATAATAAATTTCGGGAACATTAATAAATTCTGCACCTCTTTGTTTCATTGCTTTAACAGTGGAAATTATATCATTAGTTAATAAAGCAATATGTTGAATACCCGGCCCATCGTAATAATCTAGAAATTCTTCAATTTGTGATTTACATTTACCCTTTGCTGGCTCATTAATTGGAATTTTAATTGCTTCATTTTCTGAAGCCATTACAATTGATCTTAAAGAAGAAAATTCAGTACTAATATCTTTTTCATCAACAGACCAAAATCTATGAAAGCCGAATACTTTAGCATAAAATTGACAAGATTTATTCATTTCATACCAACCTTGGTTTTGAACGCAATGATCAATTTTTTCAAAATGAATTTGTGGTAAAGACTGAATTGATTCTGAATTGAAAAAGTTAAATCTTTTACTATTTGTTGTATTTTTATAACCAGGTAAGAAGACTTGATTATTTGATTCAGTTTGTGGGATGTTTGGAAATTCAATCAAAGTATGAGTTGTGTCACCATTAAATACTTTAATTTGAGCCATTAAAATTGAATAATCGTTATTAGAATCATCTTGGAGTTCAGTTGGACTCATTAAACTTTTAGCACCAGAACCGATTGCTACTTTGTATAGCTCTTTAAGATTATCGACTTTAAAAGCGACATCTTTAACAGCATCACCATGTTTTAGGATATGTTTCCAAATTTTTTTTGATTCAGCATTATCATTTCTTAATGGGGATATAAATTGAAAGATAACCTGATTATTTGATACAACATGAGCAGTTATATTCCTGGAACCAGTTTCTAGGCCTTTATAGGCAATATGATTGAAACCTAGGATATGAACAAAATAAGTAGCCCAATGTTTTGCGTTAGAGACGTACCAAGTTACATGATGATAACCAACATATGAAGAATTTTTTATCAAAGGAACAGGTAATAAATCGTAATCAGCAGATCTTTTGGTTTTCCAATTATTAGCAGCTTTTGATTTGATTGAACCAGTAGAGCTAATAAGCATTTTTGAGAATTTTGATATACTATTAGCAACTCCATTGACGTGAGCTGAGCTATCTGGACTTGTTAAAGAAGTTGGAGTAGTTGGTTGATTTAGAGAATTAAAATTATTGTTCATTTTATTGTATGTCTCAATGTTTGTTTTAACCACATTCTTTTGATAAGGTTTGTTGCTGGATTTGTTGCTGAGTTTATTGTTGATGTTATTTTCATTGCTATTGATGGTGTCAGTTACTTTATTTGTGACTAAATTTTCTGTTGCAGGCGAGTTATTGAAACCCATTGGTGAATTTGAGGTTGAAAGCAAATTGAAGGAAGTTAAAGTTGAGTCTGATTCTGTGTTATTGAAGCTATACTCATCAGCGGCATTGAAATAAACATCGGAAGAAGCAGTATCGGAGACCTGGATATTTGGCTTAACTGGAGATTGCAAGCCTAGGTTTAATTGAACTGTTTGGGGGTTACTAAGGAAATCATTTAGTGAATCAATAGTGTTTTGGTTACTTTCCATGTTGTTGAGATTATCAGCAGAAGACATTTTTCAGCGAAAACGAGAGTAGTAAACTTTATGAAGAATTTGAACTATAAGAACTTTGGTCTTATTTTTTTATAATATTTTATGAGCTAAGTTTGAAGAATATAGAAAGCAAGATATTTTCAGATTAGCAGCAGAAATAAAAATCCAAGGTGATGAGATAAAGGAAAAAAAGGAAGAACTCTCAATCGTTGAAAAGACCTTTTATATATGGCTTTTCATGGACCGATGGCTTCTTTGCTTTTGTGGAACAGCCGCACAAAACCAGTGTACTTCTTCTACTTCTGCTATTTCTGCTGCTTCTGCTGCTTCTGCTTCCTGGTACAAAAAGACGACCCACACAGCTGGCGCAGGCCCAAATAAGGTTTGGGCGCTGCCGTTTTTGACAGGCAATATAATACCACCTTTGAGAGTGGAGGTTATTGCTGTTCATTACCGGTGGAGAGTGTTAGCTGGAGCTCTGTTTTCACTGCGATATTGCTCGAGATGCACGGTTTTCTTACGTTGGTGCTTCTGTCCGCCCTCATGGGTATTGCGTATGTTTGGTGGTTTGATTCATTTACATGGGATTTGGCATTACATTTGCATCCATAACCAGACCTGTTCTAACATGCTCTCCTCTACTTGACATTTGCTTCGTTGTAGTGCCTTCATTGCTGGTATTTTACCTTTGTCAATCAAACTATCGCCCTCGAGGATCAGATCGATATCTATATTTGGAATGGGTATTTTAATTGGAACTGCGCTACTCATCATCATCCCCGAAGGTGTTAACACTTTATACTTGTCAACAATTTCTGATGATTCTGACTCCAATACAGCCGTAAAGGGAAACTCATTTTATGTTGGAATCATGCTTTTGTTTGGGTTCATGTTGATGTACTTGATTGATAATTTTCAATTGATTTTGAAATCACATAAATCTCCTCAATATGTTTCAGTGAACAATGGTGATTTTAATATTCATGATATAAATATCGATTTACACACTAATGCTATCCCAATTGAAAGAACCACTGTGCTTTCTAATAACAATTCTTCGATAACCAATCATAGCGATTTTTCAAATTATATCATTCCTTCTGAGGTTGAATTTTCAGCTTCATTTGTGAAAAAATATTTGAATCCGATAATTTACATAAAATCCTTATTGAGTTCCTCCACCACTTTGGGTTTAGTCATACATTCAATAGCTGATGGTATAGCCCTTGGCTCATCAATTGCAACAACCAATACAACTTTAGAAATCATTGTTTTCCTAGCTATTATGATTCACAAGTTTCCTGCTGCTTTTGCGCTAACATCTGTTTTATTGAGATCAGATATATCAAATTTCCAAATTAAAATCAATCTAACGTGTTTTGCTATCGCTGCTCCATTTGGCGCCTTTTTAACTTACATTACCATAATCTTCTTGGGTAATAATAATCAAACTTCAATCGCTTGGTGGACTGGTTTATTACTATTATTTAGCGGCGGAACGTTTCTCTATGTCGCTGTTCATGTAATGCAAGAATTTACTTCCAATAATAACCATGATATTCATGAAACCAACCATAATAACAATCCTTCAAGTGCCGGAACTGATACAACAATGACTGATGAAAACCAAAATATTTCCTTAACAGATGTTTCCATAAGTATTGCAGGTATGTTATTACCAATGATAGCTACACTTATTAAAGAATAATCATTCAAAAAAGTAATGTAATCAAATTAAACAATCTTATAACTTTAAAAAGATTTTGGACTATGAATTATAGAATTTAAACAAAAACGAAAAAAAAAAAATAAATTATATACCATATTATACAAGAAAAAAAAAACTAAAAAAAAAATTCACTTCTTCATTTTTATCATCTCCTTATTTCATTTTGTATTATTAATTCCATCACTTTGTTTTATATATTTCAAAAATCAATTGTTTTATATTTAGCAAATCTTTGTGCTTTTTGCTTATTTTTTTCCATTCCTACTTAAAATCTACCAGACTTTCCCAAAACTTTTCTTTTTAGCCATTTATTCTTCTCTTGAATTATTTTTTCAGATGAAGGGGCAATTAAATTATTTGTTCTTGTATTCGATAGCACCGTTACTTTAACAGGGCCTCTTTTAATTGTTTTCTGATTCCTCTTTTTTAATTTTTTTAAATTTTTAGCTTTTATTTTTTGTTTTATCTTTTTAAGATCTTCAATATCAATTTGATCTAATTTTATATGTTTCCCAGTAAACGAATTTTTACTACTATTATCATTCTTCCCTAAATTGCCATTTTTCTTTTTTTTGGAAATTTCATTATTTATATCCAATGATGATTGTGCTGCACTTTCCAATAATTCTTCTGGTAAAAAATCTGGTATCTCATTGTCAATTGATGCTATACTCACTAGTTTTTTTTTATTTTCCTTCTCTTTTTCTTCCAACTTTAATTGTTTATCTTCCTGCTGTTTTTTAAATTTTTCATTTATTAATCGTCTTTTATCCTTTAAAATCAGTTTTTGATCATTTTCTATCTTTAATTGTTCTTGTAGTATATTATCAGCTATTTTTTTACCACTACCTATATTGTCTTCTTCAGGAGCATCATCATCACTTTCATCGCTTTCATCGCTTTCATCAGTTTTATCACTTTCATAAGCTTCTTTTTCTTGTTTCTGGTCATCTACTTCATCAATTTTCTGATTTGCTCTAATCGTTTCTTTCGGCTCAGTAAACACCCTTTTAAAGTTTCTTATCTTTAATTCTGAATGTAATTGAATACCTCCACTCTTGCCCAATTTAATTGCTTTATTTGTAGTTATTTGATCCATTTTATTTTCAAATATTCGCAAAAAAGTTTCAATTGTTTTTGTTGTTTTGCTAATGAAAAATCAATCAAAAGTTTTATTTTGCTCAAAGAAAAAAAAATTTGAAAAAGTTGGACAAAAACCGCACGTGATTTTACACAGTTTATGCGTTGAATGAATTTTATGGATTTTGGTTTTGGTTTTGAGATGAGAAAGAAATAACAAAATGGCAGTTAAAGAAAAAACAATAGTAGACTTGTTTGGTTCATTGAAGTTGGTGGATAGATCCCAATTGGAGTACTTGGATGAATCACCAACTGATGATCAGAAGAAAAGCAAAAATAATGGAGATTTAAAGAGTCAAGTGAAATCAGTTAATGACAATAACCAAGATAATAAAAATACAGAAAATAATATCAATATCGATAAAGATGATGATGAGGATATAGATATTTTATCATCGATCAATACAGCCAGTGAAAAAATCACTTATAATCCAATTGATCAAAAGATTATAGAATACTTAAACTTATTGTCCAAGCTATATGATTTAACTCTAGAAATCGATAAATCCTCATCAATGGGTTTTATAAACCTAGCAAGAGCCAATTATGTCAATTTTGGTGGAATTTCTAAAAGATATAGTCAATTATACTGGGATATGAGAGATAGGGAACCAAAATATATTGTGTAAGTTAAAACCTCAAAAAATTACTCTTTTTTTTTGTTAATTTTATGAAGCATGATTTCTTTTTTACTAATCGTCTTGAATACAATATAGTGTCATGAACTTAACACAGGAAAAGCAAGTTAATTTTTTAATTAAAGAAAAGGAAACACCAATAGATAATGTTGAATCAATTGGTTTAGATGACAAATTAACAGAACAACATAACTTAAATGAATCAAACTTAAGAAAGAGAAATGTGGCTAATTTAAACCAAAGTAAAAAAGTGGAAACAGAAACAGATGATGGAAATTCCGATGAATCTCCTTTCCATAAAGAGCCTATTCAAGAAGAAACCATTAAAAAGAACGAGAAAACGAAAAAAATGAAAAAGAAAATTGACAAAAGCAATGGTATTAATATGTTTGGTGGTGCATTAGCAGCTTATCCATTAAAACAATCTCAAAAATTTTTTATTGAAGAATTTAAGTTGTTAATCGAGCTTGCAAATTTAAGAACCTCAATTGAAAACTTAGCCATTGAAATTAGTAAATTGAGGTTGGAAGAAAACAGTAAACGAAACGGAAATTCTTTATCATTTGAAAACGATAAAGTAAATATAAAAAAGGGAAATTATAATAATGATAATAGTAATAAAAATGCTTTTATAAAAAAAAATGAGACAAATTCTATTGAATTAGACAAGTAACCAAAAAAATAAACAAAAGTGCATTTATCTTTTGTCGACTCTTATGAGCTCTTTTATATTATACTATATAATTAGAAAAATTGTTAATGTTCGAAACTTTTCAAGATTAAAATTATAAATCTATAATTGAGATTTGTATTCATTTTTTAATTTTTTTTACTCTATTAAAATAAACTATTGAGCAAGCACTTCAGCTTTTACGGGAATTGAGGCTATTTTATCTTCTCTTACAAACACTTGTAATTTACCATCTTTTACAACGTTTAGAGTCACTTCAATAGTGGAATTATCGTCAGAAGTGTTGAAAGCTATTTCAACTAATTTCTTTTTGGTAACATAAACCCTTTCTCTAAGTATTTCGGGCTCATCATCTTCATCTGACCAGTCAGATTCATCATCATCTTCTTGGTCCTTTGGTTTTTCTTCTTTAGCAGCTGCTTCCACAGTGGTTTCTTTGATGTGGGAATTAGCTTCGACAATGTTGATTGAATAATTGCCCTTTTTGCCAACTTTCAATTTTAATGATTTACGAATAGGCACAGCGGTTTCAGCTAACAAAATTGGGTGGAAGATATCTTTGCTATCCAAGATACCAACAGAATTTGGTAAATGCAATGTGTTGAGAACAATTGGTTGTAAAGATTCATTGATTTCAGATTCATCAAAGGATTCAACCATCGAGGCTTGTAGAGCAGCACCACGAGCAATTAATTGAGTTGGATCAATAGCCTTTGCAGTTGCTGGAGAAATGATTTTTGTGGTCTCAGGAAAAACAGCTTCCAAGTTTGCAGCTAATTTTGGAGCAAAAGAAGTACCACCAACTAATAATACTTCATCAATATATAAACGATCATAACCGGCTTTCTTGACAACAGATTCAATAAATGTAGTCATTTGAGAAAAGACGTTACGACCTACTAGTTCAAAACGCAATCTATTGATGCTTGAATTGAGATCAAAGCCTTCAGCCAAAGCATCTATTGAAATAGTGGCAGTTTGAACGTTGGACAAGGTCTTTTTTGCAGTAGCACAAGCGTCTTTTAGTTTGGCCAAAGATTTGGTGGTTTTTCTTGGGTTAACTTTATATTTTTTTTCAAATTCTTTGCTGAAAAATTCCATCAAAGCAGCATCTAATTTTTCTCCTCCTAGTTCGTCATGGGAAGTAGCTAAAATGGTCATAATGCCACCTCTAACAGCAATGACAGCAGCGTCAGATCTGATATTACCAAAATCACCAACCACGTACAATTTGTCTTCTTTCAAGGAATCGTTGGCAGAAACATGAGCTAATAAAGCAGCACTTGGCTCATTGATAAATTGCAAAATATCCAAGCCGGCTTTCTTGCTGGCAGCCTTTAAGGCAGCTTTTTGTTGTTCAGTGAAGTTGGTGGGAATTGTCATCACAACACCCTCAACTTCTTCGCCAATGTAGTCTTCAGCAGCCAATTTAAGAGCCCTCAAGTGTCTGGTGACAACCTCGTCTATGGACAAAGTCTCTTCTTCTTGCCCATTTTTGGAAATTCTGAAGCCCACCTTGCCATCAAGATTTATGGGTTTGGAGGAGGACTCGCAGACAGTGGGATCTATTTTCTCAAAGGAAACGCCAATAAAGTCACGAAAGTTGGTTATGGTGTTTTTGGGGTTGCTGATCAACTGGGCAATGGCCTGTCCACCATGGTACTCGTCACCAGCAACATAGGATAGAGCTGAGGGAATGGCACGCTCCCCATCAGGGTTGGCTATGACCTCGACCTTGCCCTCAGCAGTAGAAACAGCAATGGAGGAAGTAGAATTACCAAAAGCGATTCCAATAACAGACATTGTGAGGAGCTGTGGGTTACGACTGGGTTTTAAGCTATAGTTTTGGATTGCAATAAATTTTTCACACCAAATTTTTCTCCTGCTTTTTCCAGCGGCGCTTACGTAAGCGAAAGCTTGAAAAGAGCGAGAGGCCTTTGAGCTGCTTCCACTTCTTCACAGAGAGCAGCTGTTGGTGATGATTTCTGGTTCATGTGTCTACAAGTCCAGATCTGGTATTGTGAGTATTGACGAGTTGAATGATCCTCCTGTTCTAACATGGGAACCTGTCGAGAGCGAGGGAAACCCTCTTTCGTTGCGTGTGTCCTTGAGACTGATCTGTGGTTTGCAGGCCAATGCTCCAACGTCTGATAAGATGAAGATAAGAATCCAGTACAAAGTCGATGCCAATGCTGATCCCAAGCCAATCAATTTTGTCTTCAAGAGTCGAGTCACTATGAACAAGATCAAGGATTCCTTGCAAGTCTTTGTTTCGAGACAAAAATTGGCCATGCGAGCTCAAGAGCTCCAGGAAGAGAAAGAGAAGCAAAACAAATTGAAGGGCAAGTCCACTTTCCAAAACACCAATGACAGGGGCACCTCAATTGACGACATTTTGGATTTCAAGAAATTGATAAAGGATTTCGATTTGCAGAAGGAGTTTTTATCCAAAAATCCAATGATATTTAAAACTTTTCAGGAAACCGTTATTGAAAACAAGCTTACTCCTGTTGAATTTTGGAGTGCTAGAATCCATTTATTAAGAACTTTTGCATTGCAATCTGCTCAGAAAAGAGGGCCATATAATGTATTGAGTACGATCAAACCCGTTGAAGATGACGATCGTCAGTCAAATATTTCCTTGACAAGAGAAAAGATATTTTTAATGTTTGAGCAGTATCCCATTATCAAAAGAGCCTACGACGAAAATGTTCCAAGAATGAGCGAGGGCGAATTTTGGTCTAGATTTTTCAGTTCTTTATTATTTCGAAAATTAAAAGGCGAAAAAATTAAAAGAAATGACACTGGTGATGTCATTTTAGATAAATATTTGAAAATGGACTTGAATCAATCCTTGAATGATACAATCCCCAATGTCATTTCAAATACAAATGTTTCTGAAAATAGCATAAACAATCAAGATAATAACATTCATATTAATCGTTTTATAAATCTCGATGCAAATGAACAAGACGTTTCCCAAAAATTGGGTAACAGACCTGATTTTACAATGAGGACTGATAAAAACGATGAAATTGTTCCAATACTAAAAGGAATGAACAAATTAAGTAAAAAATTAGTCGATCTTTCTCATGACGAGTTTTCTAATCCTTCAAAAAGACGGTTTTTGGATTCCCAGGAGGAATTGAATTCTATATTGGAAAAAGAAACCGAAGAGTTGATCTTATCTGACTTGGAAGACTCCTTTAAAACTGAATATATAGAACTAAATATTCAGAATAAAAATACCCGTGGCTTACAGAAAAAAAAAAGTAAATTAAATAACATACTTGTCAATTTTTCAAAGGAGGATGAACTAAGAATCTTAAATTATGAAAAAACTCTATTTAATAAACCTTTGGATTTTAAATCTGTATTTTCAAATAAAGAATGTATAGACCAGATTTCTTCTAAAGTTAACATGACTGCAAAGATCAATTCAAAACAGTCAAAACAATCATGGCAAGCTTCAAAACTTTCAACATCTAATACCCTAAATGCAACTAATCTTTTAAATAATACTTCAGACCAAATTGAGGATAAAATATTCGGAACTGTTGCTTTGGAAGCATTAAGAAGAACTCATATAACATCTGTTGAATTTTTAAGGCACTTTTGGATTGTTTTCTCTTCAGGAGATCCCTCTCAATCAAAATCCCTTCAAAAACTATATACAAGTATCAAAAAATGTGATGACAGAGTAACTTCAGTCATTGAAAGTCTTCCAGACAAAGAAAAAAAAGATAGAGCTCTAATATATTTAAAACCATTGAAAGATTCTCTTAATAGAGCCATTCTGGAATTTGCAAGAGTTGTACGAGAGAGTAATAATCAATCAAGAGCAGCTACTCCTATCAACAAATGATTGTATATTTTCCAATGCAATCATTTATATATTATATTTAAATTTAAACCGGTATATAAAACATGCAATTATATTGTTTATATGTATAGTATTTTTTACTGAAAGGACAGTAAAGAAAAATTAAAATAAAAATAAAAATATTCTTACAAAAAATACTCTTTTTAAAAAGATTAAATATTCAATAGAAATAAAAAAAAAGCAAATAACAAGTTTAAAATAAATTTTGATAAAAAAAAAAAGAAAAAAAAAATTAAAACATTATAACATTATAACAATTATTAAAGTTCAGCCCAAATATATTACTGTATACCATTTTTTTCTTTGAAAATATCCCAGGCTTTATTCAAAATAACAAAAACATTTTGAGCTATTAATTTTTGCTCAGTAGTTGCATTTTTATTTATTTTATCAGGATGAGTTTTAGCTACGGCCTTTAGATAAAAAATCTTAACTTTTTTATCTAAAACTAAATCTGCAATTGATATTTTTTTCCAATTTGCCTCGGGCCATAAAATCAAATCCAAGGATGCTAATAATGCTCTAAGATTATCTTCTTTACCATTTTTCCAAGAATTGATTTTAAGTTCAATTGAATCATATAATAAAAATTTCTCATTTTCTTCCTTTTCCTTAATAAATGCTTCTCTTTGAATGTTTTTAACGGCTTTAGAAGGTTTATTTGAATACAAATTTGTATTTTTATTAGGTTGAAATCCAGTTTGTTTTCTCAAATTATTTGATGGGTAACTTTGGGGTTTTGGTTTTGGTTTTGGTTTTGGATTTAATGCATTTTGGCAACGATTTTTGCCATCCATAATATTTTTTGAACTTACACCATTTGCAATCAATATCAAATAAACGGATAGTGCATCTTTGTATTTTTCCAAATGTTCCAAGGAATTTGCCTTTTTTAAACATAATTTTGACCAAAATTCCTTTATTGTTTTACCAGTTTCAATCTCAGATTCAAGAAATTCCGGTGAAGAACTTGTGCTAACCGGACCAATTATTGATAGAGCATTTTCAATGTTTTCTAAAGATTTTTTTGAGTTTCCAAGTTTCAAATTGCATGAAGATAGATTTGAATAAGCGATAACCATGAGTAAATGATTCTTAGGTAAAGAGTTCAAAGCAAGTTCAAAATTAGTTAATGCAGAAGTGAAATCACCTTTTTTGAAGAAATCTGTTCCAAGATTTCTATAATTATTAAATTTTAATTTAGACTCTGAAGTAATTTGAACATTTTGAAATTTACGAGTTTGATTTTTGCTAGTTTTATTTTTCAAATTATAATTTTGAGCAGATAATGGTCTAGTAGAATTATGAGTGGGAAAATCTGTTTGTTGTTTTCTTCTTCTTGCTGGTGAAACATATATTGATTGCTCATTTGAATATGAATTTATATCCACTAAAGAAGAAGATTGGTTTTGGTATTGTCTTGAAAGAAATTGTTGGCTAGTATGCGCTTTAGGGGTTGAATTATTGGAACTATTCGATGAATGAGAATTATCAAGATTAACACTGCTGTTATTTGAGGATCTTCCAGTTTTAAATTGTCTTAATTTTGGAGAAGTAGAAGAGTTTGTAGAGTAATTGGGGTTATCCATTGGTGGTAAATTTGGCAAAGAAGTATTTTTAAAACCATTTGAGTTTTTATTTTGATTCATATATTTTTGTTGTTGAAACATCCAAGCTGGTTTCCCAGTTATTTCTGAGTTATAATGAGCCTGATATTTTTCAATGTTTTTTGATATAATATTTTTACTTTTGTTGAATAAATTAGTGGCAGTTGAGACTAAATCAGGGGTAGATAAATCGTCAAATAAATCATTAAAATTATCATTTCTTGTATGGTGTTGATTTAAAATTTGATTTCGAGGTTGAGATTGGTAATTTTTTGGCTCGTAATCAAGAAACACACTATGATTATTATTGTTATTATTGTTTTTTTTGTAATTTTTTGAATATGGATGAATTTTATGATCTTCATAGTCGTCTGATTTTAATTGCTGAAAAGAATCTATTAAAATATTATCATCGTCACTGTAATTATTATTAGATCTTACATTTGAAAAAGATTCTGGAAAGCGATTTAATACAGTTGTATTAAGAACGTTATTGTGGTTTGCAGAAAAATCTGACGTGGGAGAAGATGCAAAATTTATCTGATCTTGAGGTTGATATTTGATTGAAGCATTTAAGTTTGCTAAAGATTTGGGCACAGGTGGAGTATCAAAAACAGCAAATAAGTCATCAAGATCATCAATATTGGAGGAGCTATCGTTCTGATTGACATTAGAGTTGCTAGTATTGTTATTGAAAGCATTGTTGTTTGAATATCCCAAGTTGGCAAAAGAAGAAGAATTATTATTCAAAAACGAATCCAATAGATCTAGACCAGACCAATTGCTATTGTTACTGTTATTAGGACCTGAATTGGCGTTGTTCAGAGAAGCTGAGGACTGTTGCAACCTTTGACGTTCAGCTAGCGATAACTTGGAAAGATCCTTTTTTTTCGTGGAAGCAAATAAGTCAGCAAACACATCATGAGTTTGCGCCATTACGAAGCAGCCAATTTCTGGAAGCAGCAGATCAACTGTAGTCGTCTTTAAAAGCGATCAGCTCTGGTTCTGTTGTTAATTCGCTTTCAGACACATTTTCAACACAATCTAAAGTGGCTGGTGTGCACAGCCATGCATATCACGTGTAATAGTCACCGCCACGTCTGAGATGAAGAGAAAAAAGAAAAGAAAAAGAAAAAGAAGAAAAGAAGAAAACCATCAGAAAGAAGCTAGTAACTGATATTTTCCACCAGCCAACATCATCTTCTTATCATCAAAATGCACTTAATGTATACTATAGGCTCAGATGGAAAGCGTATCTACACCTTGAAGAAATTGACTGAAAATGGTGAAATCACCAAATCTGCTCATCCTGCTCGTTTTTCGCCAGATGATAAATACTCAAGACAAAGAGTTACTTTAAAAAAGAGATACAATATGTTGCCAACTCAACAAGGTATGTTTTTTTTTTCTCAATTGTTTTCTATTTCGCTCCAACAGAAAAAGAATGCAAATACTAACTTAGAAATCTTTATAGAACCTATTGACTACTAAGCAATCTACCGATGTTTTCACTTGTACCATAATTTTATTTAATAGCATATCTAATATATAGACAATAGATATATATTGAATTCAGATTGGATCTTTGAAATTATTATCACCCTTCAATTTATCTTCTGCAGTTGCTTGATAATTTGTCAAAATTCTTGAAAGCGCATCAATTTCGTTGTTTTGCTCAGCAATGCTCTGAAAAGTTTTTAATATTAGTATCAGCTCCAAACCTGACTAGTAAAAATACGATTAACTGTAATCACACAAATAGACTTGAAAGTCAAAAGAACTTACCTGTAAACATTGGTTGACAATGCCCATTGACTCATTTAGTCTCGTCTGCAGACTTTGATTGTTAGTCTCTTCCAAATCCAAAGCAAAAAAAGATGGGACTTGTAAATAGTTGTAACATACTACTGTGTTCATGATAGCACCGATTTTCTTAGCTTCAATTTCAGCATATGGATCATCCATTGTAACAATCTGCTAACACTTGTTAAAGACACCAATAAAAAAATCAAATCTTTCCAACTGTATCTCTTCTCTGATATCTCTTTGTTATTTTGAGAATGTTTTATCATTTCCAAAACAAAACGGGCCGAGATTTCAAACACGGGCTCGAACCCCGTCGAGGCTGTTCTTTGTTTTGAGCGTATATTTCCCAAATAACAAAAATAATAAAAATCTCAAAAAATATGAGCTAGAAAAGGAATATCAGATGAATAATATAACATATAAATAAGAACTATGCGATCTATATATATATGTATAAAATCATTAATTAGTTGAAACCTGGTTGACAAATATGTTAATATTGCAAAAAGTACAGACGTGCAGTACAAATCTTAATTATTTATTTGTTTTGGTTTCGAAGAAAATAGTTTATTTAAATATATAAGTTATAGATCAAATAATAAAAATGCAAAACAAAGACCTAATAAAACACCTGATAAAACAATTAATAAAACAATTAATAAAACACTGATACCATTTTTACACAATCTTAATTCTTAATCTATAATAATTTTATTTCAAAACTATTCAAGTCTAATTATTAATTTTTTTCAAACCACTTTTCTAATAAGTCCAGTGATATATAATTTAAATGAATGCTTGAAATATTGAATATTTCTATTTCTCAATCAGAATAATGTGAGTTGTGAAAAATGGAATATAAAACACTTAAAGGACTATTCATTCGTTTTTCATCTAATAATATATCGTAGTCTAATTAAAGTGATTTTAACTAGTGCTGGTTTTTATTATATTTAATGGAAAATTTTTTAAATTGTTGTGATCTAAAAACAATTTTTCAATACTGTTTGGAATCTTGAAATTCTTCAATCCTTTTAAGGAATTTTGATCCAACTTAATAATTTTTAACTTGGAAATATTTTCCCAATCTTTAATAGAAAATTTATTAATTTTATTCCATGAAAAGTCAAAATATTCAAGATTTTCTGGAATATAAATGTTTTTCAAATCTTCAATTTGATTTCCAGAAATTTTAATCTTTCTTAATTTACTAAATTTTTTCGAATTATCCGCAGAAAAAAAGACTTCTTTAACTTCTTTGATTAAATTTCTATGTAAATTAAGTTTAACAAGGTTCTCTAATTTATTTATTTCTTTTAGTTCGGAAATTTTATTACAATTTAAAGACAATTCTTCAAGTTTTTGTAATTTAATTATTGGATCAATTTTCTGAATTTTATTATAATTTCCTTCTAAATTAACCAATTTTTTTAATTCTGATAAACTATCAATGCTTTCAATTGAATTAATAGAAAATGATAATCTTCTCAATTCTTTCAAATGAATTATAAAATCAATATTTACAATATCATTATCATCTAAGTTTAAATTGTTTAAATGAATTAGCTTTCCTAAGCAAGAGACTTCTCTAAGAAAATTGTCACTTAAATTTAAAGTTCTTAAATTAATTAAATTTGCTAAAAAAGATATGTCTTCAATTTGGCTATGAGCCAAATTTAAAAATGACAAATTAATTAAAATTGATAATATTCTAGCGTTAAAAATAGTATTTTTGGAAAAATCCAATTTAATGTGTTCAGCTTTGTTTGTTAAATCGTTAATTTTGCTGAAATCAATCCCTTGAAACCCTAATGTTTTTATTTTAAGAAAAGGAGGGAAAGGTTGCATCTCTACTTGTGAATTCAGAAATGAATAATTAACTGAAAATTTCATAAATGAGTTTAGTTCTTTAAAAAATATATCATCGCCAATTGAAAATTGATACAAAAAGTTTGAAGATTGAGTTGGGAAAATTTCCCAGTGATTTAAATCGCTTGTAGATTCATTAATAAAACTATCATTAGACTCATCATTAGTAACTAATACATCAGTATAATTTGTTTTTTGCTCTTTAAAAAATAAAGAGCTTTTATTAAAGGACTCAAAATTTAAAAAGAATTGTGCATTCTTGGTGGAGTAGCTTTTATTTGTATCTTCAGTTAATTGATTCAAAAACCAAAAATACTTAGAAACATCAACTGAAAAATCTCCAGAATTAATATTGATTTGATTTAAAGAATCCGAGTTGAGAAGGATTAATAGTTTTGTAAATTTATTCCAAATTTCATACAAATCGTTATTAAGTCCTGAATTATCTACTTTTTCATGATTAAATAGACAAAGCTTGCTATCACTATCATAAATGATAAGATTAATTTTTTGCAAATTTTCTGTTTTTTTTAGAATATCAACCAATATATTACAATAATCTGCATCAATCTTAAAGAAATCTAACAATATTGTAAGGTTTTGAATTAATTTTGTATGTTGGTTGTTGAGTTTGAAAAAATCCGAGCCCTCTAAATGCAAAACATCTTTTGGTATATCCAACTTTTTGCTATTGAAATCATTTGGGTTATTATAACTATCATAACTATTGCAATGGTTTTTATTATAATAATCAATATAAGTGAATAAATTTGTATTTTTGGTGCTAGAATCGACAAATTCATTGTTTGCGGTAAGATTTATAATGACAGAATTATACGACTTCAAAGCAGTATTAGATTCCATCTTTTTGAGGGTTTTGGATTCCACTTTTGGGAGGATTGATAAGGTAAATAGCCGATGATACTTGTCAGGAACTTTTAAAAATATTTTTTGAAATGATTCAGTGAGTGGCAGATTCATTTTTAGTATTTAGTGATTTGTATATCTGTGTTTATTGTTGTGAAAATTGAATATATTATATTGAGAGGTGAGTATATCATAGGTATAGTTTCGATTGTGAGTATATATATGGATGTGAATATTAATATCAATATGGATAACCACTGCATTATTTATATGGAAGAATATGAAAGAGAATATGAAAGAAAATATGAATCAATTATTTCGTTATTCACATTTTTAACTAGAAGCGTTTATTGAAATTCGAGTTGCAAATATTTTGTTGGCTTCATTACAATCTCCATCAATATAAACACACCAGTGCAGTTTCCATATTAGTTATTGATACTTTTCGAAATGAATCATTTAAATTCTGGTTCTTGAAAGATAATTCCAAATATATCAAATGCAGTGTATCTGCAGTTGTATGCAATGACATGCAGTTTGAGGTTGTGAATTTATCTCAACAAAAAAGAATATGGAACAATATCAAACAATGTGGTTTAGAAGTTTTATTGTTTTGTGAAATGAAGTGAGATACGAATGTTAAAACAAGAATCATTTGAAAGGAAATCTGTCTGACATTGGTGATTTTCTGAAAATACACTTCTCAAAACCAATGATCTAAAGTTCGTTTGAAGACCAACCATATTCAGGTCAACATGAATAAAACTAACGTATAGTTTTACGTTTTTTGTTTTTTATTAAATAATGTTGTATAATTGAATATAAGCCAAAAACCTGATTTATTTGACATCTGTTGAACTCCTTTTGATTTAACTATAAATGCAGTACAATTTAGTGTTTTTATGGTCAATCGTTTGCCTTCTTTTCTTTATATACACTTTAAGTTAATTTTCGGTGGTTGAAAGATGTCATTAATAGTTCCATTATTATCCCGTAAATAGTTTTTCTAAAAAACAACTTTTCTTTGAAGGAAAATTCAAAAAAAAGGATTAGTTCACGTTTCTGGGAATTGAGACAATTAAACATCTAGTAGCTGGCACAAATTGCAAGTGGTGGATTAGGATAGCAAGAGTAGAACTTCACCACTAGCATTAAAACATCAATTAATGCGAAAAAACTATCATCACTGGATGAAAATACTGATTTAGTTGGCAAATAGAATAGAGTAAAATACAAAACAAATGTAAAGTATCAAATCTCTCCAATCACTTGATAAAAAAATTTCTTTAGTGTGAAAGCATTTTAAACGTTAATGTGCATGAAACTGCATACAACTGCATACAACTACAATCTGATTTACCACATTTATGGGACATGCGTCTATTGGACAATTGGTTTCATCTATTTGCCTCTTCTGCTTCTTCTGCTTCTTTTCATTTTATTTTTCTGTTGGGAAATGCCACATAGACAAAAAATTCTGGAATTTGGTTATCGATGCTGAGAATATAAATGCCAGCGTCTTTGCAGAATTGGTTTATCTCAATATTTCTTTGGTTTTTTGGCCTTTGAATCAAGTATCTGTATTCAATCAAAAATATGTTAAGGATAAGAAAAAGTGTCAAAAGAGTGGCATTCTCAGAGCTGCTTGTCTCCAAAAAGTTTCGCTTGTAAAAAATGGTAGGACAGAGCTAAGAGCTGGTGTATTTTATGAAGATGGTATGCTATCTGAGTTGAATCAATACTAAGAGTATCCAAATGAATACTGTTTAGTTCAACATTACTCTAAACAAAGAGCTTAACACAGGAGCGATGTTCAGGTTAGAGTTGTAAATTGGTAATTATTTATGGTAATTTCTCTTTAATTTTGAGAAAGTTTTTATGTCTTGATGATTTATTGAACACCACATTGATGCTTTATTTCTTATGCAACCAACCAAAAACTATATTGGATTCATTATCAAATATGTTACCTAATTTAGATTTGAACTTAACATAAAATACTGTAAGGTAAATGACAATAATCGAAAGAAATCAAATAACACATATTATTGCTTACAGAATTTGCAATAGAAAGCAAAACCATTTGTGGATCAACTTTATGGTTTTCTAAAAAGCTGATTTGGTTCAATGTGGTTAAGATAAGCATCCATTCAAATGAAATGTATTGAAAATTCAAACATGAAATTATTATCATCACCACAATCACCACCATCATCACTGTCATTATTCCTATTGCTGTTATTGATGAGCACTTTTAGTTTGCAGCATAAATATTACAGATTTAATCATTTCTTTGATCTTTAAGAACTATTTATTAAACATAATCTAGTCAGGTCCATATTATCTCATTGATTTTATTGGATGTACGATACCTGCATATGATATTACTCAGAATAATACTTAATTGAATACGGAATTATATCCATTAATATAGTTATTCAGATTATCAGATAACAATTCAATTTAATTTTCGACATTATTATTATTATTTAAAAATATCAAGATTTCCAATCCCTCTGGTTGTACCAAAGAAGCAGCTCTCAAAATTTGCTTTCAAGGTTCGTATCTATTTAAATTTCAGGTATTAAATTTTTGTAGACTTTTATTTTTTTGGATTAATATCTCAGAGCAAATGGATAGTGTTGATATTATTGACCAAACACTCTGAGGATTCAAACAAAATAGAGTCATTTTATATTTTTTTTAACATAACCTCTCCATTTACTCAAAAGGATATTAGATAATATTGAAAAAGTTGGAAGGACGATATTAAATAATTCATATCATTTGAAGGATATTGCAATCAAAATTGGATATCTAATCTTGAGTCAATCTTTGAATGATCCCAATGATTCTATTGGTTCTTTTAAATATTTGGACTGGAATAAACCATTAGATGCTTTAGAGGGTTGTATCAAATGTTCTACTTCAAAAAATATAAAAATATTTTGTCTTGATGTTCATGATCCAAATGAAACTAATCAAATTTACTTTGATAATTTAAATGATTTTTTTTTATAAACATTTAGTTGAAATATATATAAATGGCTCTTCTTGGGCTATTCAATACAATAAAGACATTTCACAATATTTTAATTTGAGCACCATAGAAACCTTGAAATTGAGTATAGCGGAAAGTATTAATGATGAGCCTGCTTTGTTTGAAAATTTAGATAAGTTAACTCGATTAATATATTTGGGTTTATCAAATAATCAAAATATCGAGAAGATTAAAAATTTAGATAAACTAGTAAATCTTGAAATCGTATAATTAATAAAAACAAACATTAGAAAAATTGAAAGCTTAAATATGTTAACAATCTAGAATACTTGAATTTATCATATAATATCTACCTTAAAAAATTAGAAAGCTTAAACAAGTTACCAAATCTAAAACCATTAATATTATTAAATTCAAAAATCAGCGAGGTTGATGTTGTTGAGGCATTACTTAATCAAGATAATTAGAATATTGTGAAGATTGAAAATTTGAACAAGTTAACAAATTAGGAGTATTTATTACTATGTCGTACTCAGATCAAAACAATCGGGAATTTACATATATTGATTAACTTGAAGACATTAATCTCATCTCATAATATTAATTAAATTGGAAATTTAGATAAATTGGTTAATTTAGCATTTTTAAATTTATTGTCTAATAAAATCAGAAAAATTGAAAATTTAAACAGATCGGTTAACTTAAAAAATTATTATCAAATATAAAAATTGAAAACTTGTCAAATTTGTTTCTTTTAATTGAATTACATTTTCTGAAAAATGAAATTTACAATCCTAAAAACATTTCAAAACTAAAAACTTTGAAGTTTTTTAACTTAAAAGAAAATTGGATTTTTAAAACAAAAAAGGGAGAAAAATTTGAACACCCAGATCAAGTAACTTTCATTCCTTTGTATGCTCTTGATTATGAAACAGAAAGATAGGTCAACAAAATCAAAGCCAAAATACACTGGTTGAAACAATATTTAAAATTAAGGAATAGGGATAGTTAATTTGATGATTTTCTGGTGTTTTCTAATGGCAGTATTTAAAACAAAATACATTTTGTTCAATTTTTATTTGAAAGTGCACAGATTATTTATTTGGATAATTATTTAGCATAGGAAACCAATATAATTTCAAGCAGCTGTGAGAAACTGATTGTTAGAAAACGTGCTTAATTAGTTTTATTTTGGAGACTATAGTGTTCTGATTTTTGTTTGGTTTTGTCTTTGATGTTATGCTAAGGAATAGCTACCACAAATGATTTTGGTTTATAAGATCAGAATTAGAACTAGAGGGTTGGCCGAGTGATCTAAGACGTGTACTGTTTTGCACGCGGACCTTCGTGGGTCGTAACCGTAGGGCTTCCTGTATTCCAATTCTCAGGGGCTTACATTCTAAGACCGTAACTTAGGACTTTTTATGTAAACTGGAAGAGAACTAGAAATATGTATTGGAAGACTTGATCCCTTTCTTTCGAAATTGATCAAATTACAACGCCTTTTATATAATTCTATATCGGTCTAAAGTAATTCATAATAATAAAAATAAAATATAATTGTAGTTGTTTTGCTTCCTCTGCTGTTCTCGCAGCCAATTTTCTGATGTATCGTTTTTCTAGCTGCACAAACTGGCTTCGGCTTCGGAGCCATCTAGGACTGTTGTAGCCCAAGAGAAGAGTGGTACGAACGGTACGGCGGTAGACTTAAGATCTACTGGAAGACTTCCGGCGCGAGTTCGAACCTCGCATCCTTCATTTTTGCATTTTTTGTGGCTTTGTGCCGAGGAAAATAATGCTAAATTTCGGGGCAGTTTTGGGTTGGTTCCAATCTATGTTCGATTTCTCCGAATTTTGATTGTGATTCTTGGCCATTTAAATCACATAACTAAAGTCATTTGAAAACCAAACAAAAACAATTGTGGGTCAAATTAGTATTGTTTTTGTTTGGTTTTTAAAGTCAAAATTTATGGTTGATTTTTTTTGTGCATTTTCTGTTTTGAAACAATATTCACTTTAATCAAATTTTCAGTTAATATGATATGTTGATTTTTAATTTCTTTTTTCAAAAAATTAGTGACTATTAGTTTCAGTAATGTTTATATCTTAATTTTTTTGTTGTTTTACAAGGACTAACTTTTCAAGTTGTAGCTTCAGTGATTTAAGCTGCTTTTTGCACTGTTTCCAAGGCGCATCAGAAATTGTTTTTTTATTTTTTTGTTTCGCTTAATAATTTCATTTTATCTTTGTGGATGAGCATAAATCCTTAGCTATTAAGAAATATTTTTTTTGGATATGTTAATTGTAATTATATTTATCCAAAGAGTTATTATATAATAACTTTATAGTTGGTGTTTCAACAAAAGGTTAATTTCTTAGCTTAAAAAATTTAGTTATTTGTGATAAATTGTATTCGAATTCTTTAGTTTGACAGTTATTTCTAAGCGCATAGTATCAATGCCTAATGTATTTTTCTTGCCATTTATAAATTAAAGTTATTATTTTTGACTAACTTTTAAATGGGTTCTAAAGATTACTCATTTTACAAAATCTTTATGATAATTTTAAAGATTTATAATAATTTAATTTTTATTTGTTTTGAACTATATGTTATTTATGTAGGTCATGCATGTGGTCGCATGACTTTAATAAATCTGATTGTTTATAAAAGCGGTTATTTGCAAGGTCAGGCATAATATATGTGTTTTTGTATAATAACAAGTACTGTTTAAAAGATATTCAATTTTTGTATTTCATTATTTAGTACATTGGTGATAATTGCTGATATCAAGACATTTGAACAAATTGAATTTTATGGAATATATTCAATATCAAATAAGTCTAGAAAATACTTTTTTTTTAGGCTTCTTTATTTTATCTTTGTTTATTATCACAAAAAGTTTGAAAGCTTGTTGACTTCCATGATTTTCCTAATGTTCTAATAAAAGATCTACAAATTTATTTGCAAATGTATACAAGTGAGAAGTTGAAAACTACAACATTTTGATTATAACAAGCAAATCTAATTGAGGATAATAGAATATAGATAAAAAATATTGAATAAACAAAACTAGAGTCAAAACAAAAGGAGACAAAAAAATAAAATCAATATGAAAAATAAAAAACAGAAAAGTAAGTGAAAGTTGTTTTAAAATCAAATTCAAATATACCAGATAAAATCCTGAATAGTAAGAAAGAGTTTTGTGACTGTTGGTTTGAAAATAACCAAGCTTTTTATCCGAATTTGATGTCTTAGATAGATTTTGTATATTTATTCAACGATTACGGAACTAGTCAACAGACCTATTTACTGTGGTTGATTTTAACACTATATATACATACTGCCAACTCCTTATTTCAATCAAAGTCATAGAAAAACCCAATGTAAATAAAGCTAAAAAAGGTATGTGAACTGGTATTGGATCAAGATAGCTTATGATCTTAAATTCCAATTAAATTTCAATCTTTTTTTAAGAAATTAAAGGTTAAATACCACAAACAAATAGCAGAAAGCAAATCAATAAGTAATAATAATATTCTGTGACCACGAACCAGTCATATGGGGCTCATAGACCTATATAGTAACTATAAACGCTTTTTAATAACTAAAGAAAAACTGACTTCTTAATTCTAAGACCAACTACTTAGTTCTAAACTATGTGTAGGAAAACTTGGTCTTCCAGGAAAAAAACCTACAAAGATAATAAGGAAATAAACACTAAGACTAAAAATCCCATGCTTTTTCGTCCAAATCAATCTTTCTAGTATAATATTTATATCAAATTTATATCAAATTTACAAGTTTATGAGTATCCGATATAGTGTAATGGCTATCATGGCACGCTTTCACCGTGCAGACCCGGGTTCGATTCCCGGTATCGGAATAAATTTTTTTGAAGATTTATGATTGGGACACTTAGATCTTGTTATCCTTTTGTGAATGTGTTGTTTTACAAGTTTTGGAGTTGTATGATTGATGTGAGGTTGTTTTTTTTATTTGGAAAAATACACTCAGATTTGAATGAAAGTTGGGTTGAATACAGTCGATACAAATGCAGGTTTTAATGAATATTTTAAGATGAGTTCCAAAGGATTTGCCGTACACAAGGCGGTAGAAAATGGTGAACCCGCATGGATTTATAGTGAAGATTAAAAATCCATCAGTACTAAAAATATCAGAATGTAAAGGTAGTTTAATATGTAATATGTAAAAGTCTAAATAGTGAATGATAATGAAGTAATATGTAGAGATAAATAACCAAGGAAAACCAAGTTTCAAAAAGAACGTGAAGGGGAATCAATATGATGATTCGAAAAGTGAGATAAAATAAAAGTCGTATCCGAAAAAGTAAACCAATTTATAACTAAAAACAAAAAATGAATTCCAAAGACAAAGAAAAAAAATAAACCATACAAGAGATAAAAGAGATGTAAGAGATGAAAAAAATGAAAAAGATTAAAAAGATTAGGAAAAGAAAAACCAAAGCAGAAAAGAAACAGATGAAAGGAAATTGAAACAACAGCAGGAAAAAAGAATTTTTTTTTTTTTTTGATGTTAATAGTGAACAGCATGAACAGGGCATTCTCCAGGACCTTTTATATCAAACCAGTCTTTTATACATTTATAATGAAAAACACATAGACATTCCAATCTGCCTACTTTATCACCAGGGCGAAATTCTTCAAAACAAATGACACACTCATTTTCAAAATTACTTTGAAGAGATATTTGGTCTGATTTGAATTTAGAACTAGAATTAGAATTAAAATTAGAATTAGAATTTGAATTAGAATTTGGATTAGAATTTGAATTTTCTTTTTCTTTTTTGAATTGGTATTGGTCATTTAAGTTGATTGAGATATTTAAATCGGAATCAAAAGAAGTTGAAGGGATATTGTTACTATTCTCATTAAATTGGTCAAGTTTATTAGTTTTATTAGTTTTATTAGTTTCATTAAATTTATTAAATTTATTAGTTTTAATCTTTTCATATTTTGGTATTCTATAAACTAGCATTCTATTATTTATGAGTCTTTTTTGATCTGGAGAGCCGGAAAATTGAGCTTTTTCGATACATGAGTTAATGTGATTTTCTTTATCTAAATTCTGGTGAAATTGAGTCAAACTATAACCACAAATTGGACAAGAGTTGAAATCATCATCATCATTATTAATATTAGTGGTAGTAGTAGTAGTGGTGGTAATGTTGATATTGTTATCAATTAGGTTATCATTATAAACAGGATTATTAGTTCTAATATGATCTAAAGAAAGATTGTTAAAGTGGTTGGGAATATCATTATTAATATTATCGTTATGAATATAATTTGAGTTTGAATAGTTAGCTCTCATTGAAGCGGAAGTTGAGGCGTTTGAAGCATTTGTAGAGGCAGTGGCAGTGAGTGCACCGGAGAGGAAACTTGTGTTTGTAGTTGAGTTGTTATCAATAAAGGGATCGGTTTTAATTAGGTTAGTGATGTGATTTGCATTGAATAGATAATGATTTGGGTTGTTTTGAGTATTTGATTGGACATTTGAATTTAAAAGATGAGTGAGGAGGGTATTTGTGGTTTGAGTGTTATTATTGGCGCTGATATTATTTGTATTGGATAAATTTGTGGCTGGAGATAAGTTTGTTGTTGTTGTTGAGGTTGTAGTTGTTGAGTTGGATGGTAGGGAGATATCCAGTATGAGGGCTCTTTTGATCATTATTAGTTCGTTGAAACATACATCACAAGTTCTGTGAGGAACATGGGGGTTTTCTAGAAACATTTGAGAAGGGGGAGAGACAACATAGGTTGTTGGTAGGTAGTCAGTATAATGTTTTGAGCAGGTTGAGCAGATTATTTTGCCACATTTTCTACAGTGGTGTCTTCTGAAGAAAAGAGAAAAGAGCTTTGAGCAGAGAGTGCATTTGTTTGTGGAGTTATCAGGCTGCCATGAGTAAATTTGAGTTGACTGATCTAGTGGTGAGTTTGACATTGTTGAGATGGAGAAGATAAGATAAGATAAGATAAGAGAATGGTGAAAGAAAAAGCAGGATATAAGGTGTGAAAGGGATTAAGAAGAAAAGAAGAGAGAAGAAACAGAAGAAACAGAAGAAACAGAAGAAACAGAAGAAACAGAAGGAAGGGGAAGGAAGGGAGATGATTGATAAAAGTAATGGAATAGGAAATGGAGAAGGAGGTGATAGAAGAAAAGAAGGTAATAAAAGCTCGTAAAATGGGCCAATTAATTGTGAAAGCGTTTGGAAGGCACGTGCTGTGTGCGTAAGTAGGCGTTCACATGCACAATTTGGTAATGGTGGTATTGTTTTTGGGAGGGAATTGTGAAAATTGGAAAAGCGTGGAATAATTGGAAAAAGCGAGAAGGAGAGCCGTTGCTGTGGCTTTGAAGCACAAACGGGAAAAAGAGAAAAAGAGAAAAAGAGAAAAAGAGAAAAAGCGTCAGGGTGGAACAGTGCAAAAGTATAAGAAGCATGGAAAGAGAGGGAGGTTTAGCGAAAGGAGGACACATTGAGGAATATGACCCAAGACATTTGATCTCAATAAGAAAGTGCCAGCTGAATTGAGTTGAGCTGAGTTGGGCTGAGGTGAAGTAGAGAATAAAACAAGTTATGATGAGTAGAGTTGAGAGAATGAAAAATATTTTAAAGGTGGTTTCCATTTCAATTGTTCCAACCATTTTATTGGTTAGTATGGTGAGTGATAAACGGTATTTAATGGCGTTAATCTGGGGATTGCGGATATTTGAATTGTGTTTTGTAAATGAAATGGACGATTTGAAAGCAGCGAAGGATATCGTTGAAAGGTTTGGGAAAAGGATGAAGTGTAATTGGGGAAAAGGTATTCGGAATGAAAGTGAGAATAAGAATGAAAACAAGAATGAAAATGGAGAAATTTACCCGTTAATGAAGTGTTTGAATGATTGCATAGAAAATATGAAAAATGTTGAAAGTCAATTGAATGGAAATTTAATGTTTAGTGAAAAGCTAAAAAGACAAATCGATAAACAAGATATGATAATGAAAAACTTATTTGTGTATTTGAGTGAAATGGAAAATATGAATAGAAGTGGAAAATATTTTAAAGGCAATTGCAATCAGAAAATTATTAATGCGAGTAATAATATGAGGAATAATAATAGAAATAAGAAGAATGAGGATAATAATTATTATTCTGGTTCAACGCTTCAATCTCCATTTAATGGGAAAAGTAACTTTTTTTGCTCTTCGTCACCAATTCCCGAAGGTAAAGAAAATTTAGGAGATACAATAGAAACAAACATCGGTGAATGTAATTATAATTATAATTATAATTACAATTCTAATTCTAATTATGAATATTTTGATAACGGTTGCAATGGGCTGAAGAGCAGCAACTATACTGAGGATTACACTGAAATTTATACTGAAAACCATAATGGAAATGATATTGGTAGTAAGAATTCAAAAAGGAATACATGTCAACATAAGCAAAAACAACAGGCAGAGTCAGCTAAGAGAAACTACTATGAGAAAACCAGATTTCTTACCAATTTGCTTTATGAGTTGCCATTTATTTACTTCAATTTTATGTTCATGTTACCAGTAAAGGTGCTTCCATATATCGGAATCAAGATCTACTGCAACGTCAACTCCACCGAGGAAGCACTTAAGAAGAGCATAACATACAAAATGGGATTTAAAATGTACCAACACATAAAGGGTGCAAAACAGGAGTTGGCCCGGGTCATGAGCTTTATATTGAACAAGAAAAGGAGGTGACTCTGATTCTTTGTTTCTTTTACTTTTTTTCTTATTACTTTCACTTTTTTTTATTGCTTTCACTTTTTCTCTCATTACTTTCACTGCTTTAACTCTTTCTTTTCCCTTTCCCTTTTCTCTACAAGATGGAGCTTCCTAATGGGGCACTTTTCTGCTTTTGTGACCAAGGCCCAATGGGGCAGAATTGCACCGTTCGAGGCCGCTGACTCCGACGCTTGAGCCACCTGATCAGCTTAACCCTATATCCCTTCTGTTTCAGGACACAATTTGCCCGAGCAGCCGACACAGAACGGCGGAAGACCTGTCTGCCGCAGAATGCCCCTGTGCGAGCGGGAGTCTGGCTGCTGGGCCTCTTATAAGCCGCGCGCACAGTCGCAGAACGCTGTACGCAACTGCGAGCACAGAAAAGCCAAACAAGTTCAGCGCGCTGGACGCAGGCGTGGTACGGGCGCGGAGAGACTGTACACGAGAAGCACAGGGTTAGGGCTACGGAATGTGACCGGCGGTGGCCCCACAACGCAGGCCGTGTTTGAGCTTTGCGCAAACAACGCAGTGAGATGCGGCCAGAGACAACACGCGAAGCGAAGCGATGGAGAAACAGCGGCAGAACAACGCAAAGGAAAAGAGAAAAGAGAAAAAAGAGAGAAAGAAGGTGCTTTTTATATAACGCTTCTCGTCTGCTGTTTCGAAACCTCCAAACACAACGAAAGAGGAAGAGCCTTCAGAAACAGCTTCAGAAACAGCTTCAGAAACAGCTTCAGAAACAGCTTCAGAAACAGCTTCAGAAACAGCTTCAGAAACAACCCAACTGGAACACATCTGAAAACAACCAACACCACCCAGTACTCGCTGGTACCTCCAAAGTTACAGTTTCAACCTCTTATTTCTCGCTGATTTGCAACTTACTTCACAATTCCATTTCAAAAACTCCAGATCTGCTCGAAACTCCAACAACAACACATCCTTTTATTCTGCTACTGCTATTGCGTCTTAATCCGATATAATATTCTGCTAATCCTCTGGACCTAGCTTGTTCCACTGCTTTCTTTGCAAAGGCTGCTATTCCTTTTCTTTTCAAAAAAAGGTTGTCAACGACTCTGCAAAAGATTCTGGTAACTTTTTTCCCAACTTGTTATCCAAAACTCAAACGTACTTTCAAAGTACTTTCAACAAACTTCTGAGAAACTTCTGAGAAACTCTCTGGAAAACGAAAGATAAAATAAATCTGAAAAAAACATTTCTCTGAAAATCCCATTCATATCCAAAAAATTATTAAAGGCAAAACCTCCAAAGTTGCTCTTTTAAAATTTGTTCTAACTTTCTCCATTAACAGATAAAACCATATCACAACTTTTACTAATATTATCTTATTTCATTCAATATCTATTCAATACCTCTTCATTATTTACTATAACCATCTTTATATCAAACTCTCGTCTTTTTTGTTTGTTTTCTTTCTTTCTGTTCTTGTTCTTCTTGTTCTTTTCCTTCTTTGGCCTTTTTATACTAATATAAAATCCAATTGCCTCAGTTATTCTGATTCCAACTGCAATTGTCACAATTAACTATCTCTCTGCCTTTTTTTAACTCTTCTCTTCCTCTTGTAATTCATATATATTACATTAAATTCACACTAAAAAACCAAAACTTCTTTACTCAACTACTTTCCTACTTTACTTCCAAATCTATACTCCAACCACTTATCCAACCACTTACAATCCAATTCCAATCAATTCCAATACCCAATTACCTAAATTACCTAAATTACCTCAACTATCCTAATTATCTACCTGCTTTCCTCCTATTAAGATCATATCCTCTCATTCTACTTAACTTGGAAAGAATCTTATTAATAAAATTATTCCTACATTTTTCATATTTCATATTTTATATTTCATATTTATCATCTTTTTTAATCCCCTTAACAATTAAAAATCCTCTTATTATTTATCTACTTCAATTATATCCCCTTTGGGTCTTTAAGTTTAATTTCTAAATTACTTTTTCTTTTTTTTTTTCTCTTTTCTTTTTTTTTCCTTTTCTTTTTTTCTTTATATATATAAACTTCTCTTCATCTCCAATCTCAATAACTCAGTCAAAAATAAAAAGATAAAAAATAGAAAAAAGAAATAAAAAAAACAAACCCTAACTACATAATAATCATTTTCAATTATAATTTATCAATTATTATTTATCACTCAAAATGAACCAGAATAAACTCATCCATCACAACAACTCTTTTTCAAACATCTCCCTCTCATCCATCCCAAACAACAATAACATCAATAACAACATCAACATAAATAACTTAAGAAACATCTCCCTCATGTCAATCAATAACACAAACAAATCCTCCTTCGACCTAAACACAATGCAAGAAGACTCCTTTCTAGATTTCAACGACTCTTCTTCCTCTGAAAATGAATCAAATCTCATTAAAAAAAATCTTAAAAACAAAATCAAAATTAATCACAAAAGCTTCTCCAGAAAGAGTAAAAATATTTCTCAATCCCACATATCTAATCCTTCTATATCAGTTCCCCATATGTCCCACTCAAACATGTCCCACTCAAATCTTTCCCATTCTAACATCTCTCAATCAAATATTCCTTTCAATAACAACACCACTGATTCCATAAACATGATCAACAATTCTGATCTAAAACAGAAAAAGAAATCCCTAAAACGCAAATCTTCTCGTTTCTTCAATAAAAAAAGGGAATCTTCTGAAGTATCAGAAATTTCAACTCCTTTCAACTTTAATCACATTTGCCATGTAAATGATCAAAATGATACAATTAAATCTCAAATTGAAAAATTAGACAATAAATTCCAAAACAAAAATCAAAACAAAAATCAAAATCAAAATCAAAATCAAAATCAAAATCAGCATTTAAATCTGCACTCAAATCTGTATTTGAATCCAAATCCAAATTCAAATCTGCACTTGAATCCAAATTCAATCAACCCAGAATTAGGCTTCTCATTCTGCGCTACCTCTCCCCAGAATAATATCAAATCTTATGATCCTATAGACACTGTCCCCGTCGAATTCTTACCTCAAAACGTCTCAACAAACTCCTTCTATTCCTTCAATAGTATCAACTCTTCAAAACACCTTCCAACGTACACCTCTTCTTTGAATCTAAGAACAAACAGTATCCTCCTAAACTCTTCAACAACTTCAATTCCAAACCATGAAAAAGCAGCTCTATCAACTTCAACCATTGAATCAAATAACGAATCAATCTTCAACACTCTATCCTCCAAATCCTCTGCAAATACTTCCATTTCTTTAGATCACTCACACACCTCTTCTGTTACTCACAAAAAACTCTCTTCTCTAAATAATTCTTCCAATCAAAAACTAAAAACTAAAAAATCAATAAACTCATTATTCTCTCAATCCTCCCTTAAATCAAAAAAATCAAGCCCAAAAATAGTAAGAAAAATTAACTCAGTTCATTCAATTACTTCATCTCTCTCAAAATTATCAATGTCAAGCAGTAGATACTCAAATTCTTCTTCATTGAGAACAAGCCCCATTCTAAATCAAGATGGCTTTGAACTAAGCAACAACATAGATAACAACATCAATCACACAAACAACAATATTAACGCCAGCGATGACTTTGAGTCAAAAGCTCAAACTCATACCAAAAACAACCTCTCAAACCATTTCCACATTTCAAAACCTTCATTATCATCAAAATTGATGAAACAAAATGAAGAGGTTCCAACTCTTAAACCATCATTAAACTTATCTCATCACAATAATTCAATTTCAACTTTAACTAAAAGCGAAAACAATGAATCAGTTTTAAATCAGCCCTTCTTAAGCTCAAATGATTGGTCTTCCCCAGCTTCAAAAACATGGTTCACTGAAGGTATTAACTCAAGATCATCAACTCTTTCAATTCCCAATTTAGATTCACCACCTAATCGCGAATTTGTTTCAACTCCATTATTAAAACATTGTTTTAAAAGTCAGGAATATTTAGTTCCTGTAAACAGCCAATTAAATTTAAAATCGTTGTCCAAGCTTAACAATCCAGAATTATCTGATTCACCAATCCAGAATCCAAACAAAATCTCAACACCAATTTCAATTCCAATCAGAAACAATGGAGGAAACGGTGATCTCATATCTAACATATTCATTCCAAATCCATCAGATTCTAAACAAGATTGTTCTCATAAAGTCTCCAATTCAATGAGCTCTGCCAATACAAATTTAAATGCCATAACGATAAAGAAAAATATAAGTACATCTATCAAATATTACAAAAATTTATATAACACCAACAGTAATGAAAGTGTGGGCAACTCTGTTGATATGAGATTCCTGGAAAAAAACCACAGCAGAACCAGTTTGGTTTCATCAAATGAAAATTATTCATTAGATTCTTATTATTTTAGAGGTTCATCAAATCCACAATCTCCAGCATTAGACAACTATTCAAATTTAAACTCACCTATTTTTTCAACTTTTTCAAGGTCAAATTCAAATTCGGGTCCTACTTCAAGTCCATATCCAGTTTTTAATTCAAACTATAATCCCAGTTTTAATTCCAATTCCAATTCGAGTTCTAATGAAAGATTAGTGGAGTCCCCCATTTTCTCAAGAAAATCATTGGAAAATAGTCGATTTGATCTCTCAAAAAAATTAGGTATGATCACTGAAGGAGGTGATCAAAAACCAATAGAAACATATCCTTCACCAAATATTCCAGTTTCTAGACACTTCTAAACAAAATTAATCATTTATGATCTTTCATGATTGTATCATTTTTTTTAGAGCCCGTCTTTTTATTTCAAAGTGTTTGTTCCATTTTTTTATAACATAAATTCTTTTCTTTTATGAATCTTGATAAACTAATTTTTAGCTTTCTTTTTGATTTTATTTTTTTATTTTTGGGAAAAATTCTGATGCTTTTTTATTTTTTAAAATTTTTAAAAATTTTAGTTTTTGAAATATTATAAATTTTGGTATTGTATTTTTATGGTTTTAGTGTATTATTTAACGATGCTATTGCTGTTTTTACTTCTTTTCTGCTTTCTCTCGCTTGTTTCTTATTTAGCGTGAATAGATTCTATGATTTTTTATATTGTTTTCTGATAAATATATACTTGAATTGAGCAGTGTTTTAAGTAAATAGATACAAGTAAATTATAAACTGCAAAACGAAAAATGCAGCAAATTTTAATTTCAAAAAGAAAAGTCAAAATGAGTTTCGAGGTGAACAAAATGTCAATCAGGTGACTCCAAACTACATACGAGGTTATTCTATCTCGGAATTCAGACTAAAGACAAAAAAGAGATTAAAAAGTTGGATTATATTTGTTGTGGAATATAATCCAAGTTTTTGTAATCCAAAGAGAATAACAGCTCAAGATGGAAACCTCAAACCAACTAGAAAAATGGGCTTCGAATACATGATATGGCCCAATGGGATCGATAAAGTCAGGATGGAAATGAAGAAGAGAGTATGAATGGAAATAGGAACAGCACAAGTTGCAGAAGTGTCAATCTTTTGGAGATTACATAAATAGTTAAATGAAGTGGTTCCGACAGGTTTTTAATGGGTGCTCCTCAAAAAATTTTATTTTTATATCTGGGTATTTTTTCTTTAGCTTTTTGATATTAAATAAGATCATTTTTGAACATTCTATTTCCTTCATTTTCGGTAATTGTGCGAGATTTCTCTTATTAATACGCGATATGTTATCCGGCAAAATCAAGTGAGCTAGATCGCTCCATTTTGATATCCCATTCAATTGTTTAAGAGGATTTGAACTTAAATTTAATATCATTTCAGCATTATTTTGAACAGGAAAAGTTGATTGCTTTCTCCCAATTCTTTTAAACATCGAATAAAACTTATGAACAATTGATTCAACCTCAATACGTGTGATATTGTTGGAATTCAAATTGATATGTGAACAACTGTTTAATTGGATTAGTGGAACTAGTATTTCTATTGAATTATTTGATAAGTCCAAAGAATTTAGATTACTCAAACACCTTAAATTGTCCATTTTAGATATATTGTTATTGGATAAATTCACTTCGGATAAGTTCTTTAAATTTGTCTCATTTTCCATGATTTACAAATCACTAATACGGTTATGAGATAAATTGATGTTGGTCATATTTACCAATTTTTCGATGTTTTCAAGTACCCGAATTCCATTTTTTGATAGATCTAAGGAAACTAATTTTGTCAAACAATCTAAATTTTCAATTTTAGTGATATGGTTATTTCCTATAATTAGTGTTTGTAAACTAATAAAGCCATAAAAAGAGTTATCAATACTATCAATAGAGTTGTAAGATAAATCTAAAACTTTCAAATTTGATAATTATTTAAGGGTTTTAATATTTTGAATTGAATTTTTAGTAAGATACAATTCTTCTAGGTTTGATAAAGCACTTAAGTTTTTGATACATTTGATTGAATTAAACTGCAAGTTAAGAATTCTTAATTTCTTGAATTGGGATACATTACTAACTTTTGTAATAGAATTATAAGATAAATCAAGTTTGAGTAGATTTTCACATCCAATAAGATTTCTAAATGTTTTTATGTTGTTTCTAGTTAATGACAAAGTAACTAAGTTCTTGGGAAATAAAACATTTTGAATACTCGTGATCTCGTTCAAAATTAAATCCAAATGTTTTATATTATCAGGGAATTGAGTTGTTTTTAAACTGCCGAAGTTATTTCTTCTCATTTGGAGATGTTTTAAATTATTCAATTTTAAAACACCAGACCCAATTTCATTAAGATTCATGCCATCCAATTTTAGTTTTGTTAAATCAAATAAGCCATAATTAACATATTTATCTGAGAAGAGAAATTGAGAATCAAATTTATATCTTGGGCTTTCAAATACTTGGTTAGGATAAATCAAGCTTCTATCAAGGCAATTAAATATCATCATCATATAATGAAAATCAATTGTTATTTCATTTAATGTTTGTCTATGGAAAAGTAGCATATTTTTCATCGATGACATGCATCTCCAGAATTCATTAAGTACTTCAGGCAGTGGATAAGGAGAATGCAATTTAGAAAACGAAATTGAACGAACTAGAATCAAGATTTTTTTAGCAGAGGCTAGCATTGCGATTATATGATTTTGATTATTCAATAAGTTTCTATCTGGTAAATCTATTTTAAGATATATAGTTCTAGAGAATTGATTTAAATACTTTGTAAAAAGCGTAGCGTCTCTAAGATTCAATCTTATACACTTTTGACAAACCTGTTCGTCTATACTTAAAGGAAAATATTCTCGTTGACATGAAATCAATTCAACACGTTTAAATATAGCTTTCAAGCATGCTGTCTTGATAATTGGATTTGTTGGGGATATAAACACAAATATATGTTGAAATGAAAGTTGGTGGAAAATGTGATTGAGAATGTGAGGAGGTAATCCGTCCAATACATTCTGTCTGTTGTTTCTGGTCATTGCAAAGTTTATTTCGGATACGTTTTCTGAAGGATAAGAATATAATAAACATATTCATTATAACTGAAATTTAAAGTATTTACCTCTACATTTATATGGCAGATATCTTTAACAACAAAAGGTAATATACGCAAATATACGCAAGTACCCGCACTTTTTTGATGCAAGTCTGCATTGAAATGCGTGGACTCAAGCAAAAAAACAAGACTTTTTATCGTTTTGACAGCAACTTTAAATATTGTATTGTTTTCATGCTACTTTGAACAACAAAATAAAATCCTAATATTTGGTAAGCTTCTAGATCTTTATGTTTGGTTAATTATCTTTTATTATATGGTAGGAGCAAACATTAAAAAGATATGTATTGAGGCACTAACATTCTTTATCAAAAAGTTCCAGTCTGAAAATTGTGGTTCCTAGAACCTTTCGCAAAGAATATATGCAATGTCACGTAGACAATGCCATCACAAGCAATACTGAAATATGCAGTTACAAGCATTTCTTTTCGTGTTGTTTTACATGGCTGGTTTTCCACCATCTATATCCAATAATAAGCAGTGTATGGTCGAATATTTCATTTCAGACTGGATGAATTTGGCAATAGACACAGGAAAATAAACGCTGACACGTACCTGAAGATATTTGTGCTCTCCAAACAATCTCACTCTTTCAAATCTTTCAACTAACAGTGTTTACTTACAATTGATTATCAACTCACTTTTCATTTCAAAGACATCAAATTAATTACTTCATCAGCATTAATCAACTTTAATCAAAGAATGGCTAAAATGGCTAAGGTGGCCAAAATGGTTATTGATGAACCTACAAAGACTACAGATAGTTCAAAGATTACATTAATAGTTGAAATTATTGCTGTTGTGATAGCCGGTGTTGCCCTTTTATATGGCTTATTTAAAAAGTATGAGTGTCAACCACCCAAGGTTCCTCCGAATGTATTTAATATATGATACAGAGGTAGTTGTTCCAATTCTACTTCATTTTAAAATTGGTCTCGGTTGGCTTTTGCCATTGTCAATTGTAGTGATATTTTGTGTAATTTTCAAAGCTTTACGATATCTGTTTAAAAGATATAAAAATGTTACTCTTAACATGGTGTTTTCGGAGGAGTCGATAAAAAAGAAAGATAGTGATAATTTAATTGTAAATGTAAATGTAAATGTAAATGAATTCATAACACAAATGCTTCTAAATTGGTGCTACATACCAGATTATTTCCAATACCAATGGCAGTTATATGAATCTTTGAACAGTTTTTCATTAACATATTTAGGATATCCAATTCAGGTGCTCATTCTAAAACATGCAATTAATGAATGCTTACATATTTTTCCTCATACTATTGAAAAAATCACCTCAACAGATAACCCAAATATTATTCCTAATATCAGAATTATCAGACATAGTCACCACCAGATATATTATACCAAAGAGGAAATACAAATAGAAGTGTTTTGGGCCTCCAAACGATTACTTGAATTATCCCCTACTTTAATGCCTTTTCAAGGACTCAGTACAGAACCAGTTATGAAAACTATTTCGGATATTGTCCTTTTAAATTTATTTGGAATTCAAGAAGAAATTACCCCAGCCACAATTGATATTGAACAACATTTATCATTATTTATAAAGTTTCAAGAGAATCCATTAATGTCTCTTCGTCCATTTTTAGTTCAATTTGCTGGTGAAAGAATTAAAAAAATTGACAACACCTATTCAAATATTATGGCTATCCAAAATGCAATAATTGAAACTCAATCTCCATCATTAAAACTGGAAGCAGTGTTTGAGAGCTATGATATAGCAATTAAAGGAATCATTAATGATTATAGGCTATTATTAGATAAAGAAAAGAATATTGTTCATGAACTAGTAGGTGGGTACTCGTATGTGTTTTTGTTTTCTCCTTTTATTGATTTAAAAGCCCTTTTTGATTTGAAACCTGTTTTGGATATTAAGGTGATTGGAGATTCTTTGTTAAAACTTATAAAACACATACCAAAACACCAAAAGCAAGAGCTTTTGTCCAGACAATTTTTTCATGATGGTCAAAATTATGAAGTTAACCACCAAGGAGATTGTGATGTTAGTCTTTTGCTAATAAAAAAATAAAGCCTACCACGCAGCCTTTCATCAGCTAAGGCAGGCCAACTATATAGCTCTTTATTTGCTAAATAAAGTTAATCATATATGGCTATGACGATCAATTTGGATTAATACCAACGGGACCAGTTTTGAATCAAGTTTTAAATGCCTAACACGATGTAGCAACCACACTTCTTTTTATATTGAACCATTTGTTTTGAAATCATGGAAAAGTTATCAATACAATTAGTTTTTTTGTTTTTTTTTCATTTCGAAAAAAAAGAAGATTGAATGAATCCGGAGGTGACTACAAGGGAGTTCCGAGGTATATACGTGATACATTGGACAATTCAAACTGGGACCGGACGGAAATCAAGAAGTTGAATTATGTTTCCTGCAGATTATAATCTGGGGTTTCTGAGCCCAAGAAACAAGATAACAATCCAAGGTGGCTACTCGAAGGCATTTAAGGAACAGGGTGCCATACCGGCGATATGGGCCCAGTGGTATCATTAAGAATGTTGATGAAGAGCATTTTTATGTTTATAATTATTCCAGTGATAAATCAAAGAGAGATAATTCAGTTCCATTCAAAATTGTAAAAGAAGAGGAAGTTGAAAAAGGGAGAAAAAGTGGAAAGGAAGAATATGTGGGAAACTTGGTGATTTGGCCAATGTCTGGATTTCAAAAGGTCGATGTGTTGTCAGTGATATTATATGGGGAGGATTACTTGAAGCATTCAGTGGGAGATAGTGTACTGGATCAATATAGGTATGGGAAGAGGCGTATGGATGGAAATGGGAGGAAAGAATTGTTATTGCCTATTGAGATTATAGAAAAAATAATATGGTATACAAGGGAGGCTAAATTAAAGACCAAATATCTTTTTCTTTCCAAGTATTTTTATGTCAGATATTTGCCTACTATATATGAGGAGCCTGAGTTGCACATTGGGAATGTTTTGAGGTTTATAGAGTCGATAACAGTTAATGATTCGCCATTATTGGGTTATGAGGAGCAGAGAAGGGTGGGTACTGGTAAGATTACTGAAGGGAACCAAAATGCAAATGAAAAGGAGAATATTAATAAAAATACAACAAAGAAACGAAAAAAGTTCAAGAATACTCGAGGGGAATATATCAAAAAATTGGATCTAACTAAATTAAGTGGTGGAATTAGAAGCAGTAATATAACAAAAATAATTAAGCACAGTAATAAAGAATTGAGAGAGTTGGTGTTACCACAAATGAAAATAGGATATATTGGAGTAATAAGTTTTCGCAATTGCTTGAAATTGAAGAAGTTGGACTTGAGTTTGGTGCTAGATGTTATTAATTTGAATGAGTTGATAACATGTTTGAATAGGCTAGAATATTTGAAGGAGTTGCGGTTTCCTCGAAGCTCAATTAAAATGGATGGTAATGGTAATAAAGACAATGGTGATGTGAAGTATTTGAAGATTAAAAAAATTGAAAGCTTGTATATTAGCGGAGGAATCACGGACGAGATACTAGAAAACTTGAATCCCGAGGGAGGTGGCAATGATGTCCACGAGGCTAGCGGCGGGAACAGCAGCAATATAGAGAAATTGAGCATCAAGTTCTGCTCGAGTCTCACGGACTTTGGGGTGTACAGGTTCTTGAACAACAACCGGTTAGGCAGAAACATCCGAGAGTTGTCTGTGTTCTATCCGAACGTGAAGCTATCGGCGAACACGTTCGACTACGTTTTCAAGATGTGTCCGAACCTCGTCAGGTTCGAGATCAGCGACGACTTTATCTCAAGTGAGCTCTTCAGCGACTACAACCTCGCGATGGTGCGCGACAGCACAAGCAGCACCGGCAGCAGAAGCAGCGTTGTGTTGGAGGAGTTGCACCTCACTACGAGCGGGCTCTTGGGCCAGTTCAACAAGGTGCGGCCGGAGGACTTGTTGTTGGCCTTGTTGGAACTCCGCTTCCCGCGCTTGGTGCGGCTCCGTCTCTCACGGCGGTTGGGCTGGGACGTTGCCGGCGCCAACGGCGTGTTGGACCAGATTGTCGGGGCCGTTGAGCGCAACGCCGGCGCCGTCTGTTTTGACGCGTAGTGCATGCGTGCACGTGCGCAGGAATGCGTGCTCCCTCGTCTGCCTCTGCTGCTGCTTCTGCTGCTTCTGCTGCTGGACGAGCTGCTCTTGCTGCGTGTGCTTCCTCTGGCGCCTCTGGCAGCCTCCCGCCGCCTGCCTCTTCTGCCCAGGTCTGTGGAGCTGCCCTGAGCGTAACGTTGGGCTTTGGCTCATTTCATGTTATTGTCTCGAGTAGAACATGTGGAATATCCAGCTCAAACCTACAAATCGTGGATCACCAAAAGCATAATCGGTTTCGCTCTGTTTATTTTTAATCTCTCTGTCAACGAGTAGCTGATTTCAACCAGTGCTTCGTCTTATTGTTCGCTTTGGCGATTGTTGAGATCCTTCTGAACCTCAGGTTGTTCCACTGACGTGATTTAAACTTGGGATTCTGCTACCTCACTCTCACGAATAGCAATTCATTACCAACTTATATTTCCAAGGGACGTTATTGTTATTCCTCCTAGCTCTACCTCGCCTATATATATTGGGTTATCAGTTTATCTCCAATATCCATCCCTCAACAGCAGTTTTATTTTTTCACTTCCACCTTTTTCATTGCTTTTACTCTTACTGTCCTCGTCATTATTTGTTATTATCCAATTTATCACTATTCAAAATTGTCGTTACTCGTCTTTGGTTTTATCCCTGTATCCTGAATAGCTCTAATTTAAGAACCCTAGATATCGCTCTCAAAATCCAAATTTCACTTCACACTTTCAATTTCCAATTTCCAGTTACTCAATATACAATACAAATCATAAAATCAAAATCAGAATCAGAATCAGAATCAGAATCAACATTAACATCTGTTTTACATTTCTGGATCCTTTATTCTATTTACTCTATTCAAGTAATATAATTAATAAACTCTTCCTTGATTTTTTTTTCTTCTTTTCTTTTCTTTTCCCTTGATTTTTCACATCTTTTATCACAATTTCATCACTCTTCCATCACTAGTTCTTTTTTGCCAATATTTTCTCTCTTTTACATCAAAATGGCCCCCTTTAAATTTGGCAAAAACAAAAAGCATAAAGATATTGCGTCCCCAACTCATCACTACTTCCATCCAAATCCAAATAATAACAATACCAACACCAACAATGTATCCAGCAATTTATCCAACAATTTAAACAATCTTCCTAATATTAATACTTTCCCAAATAATATCAACACCAATGAAAACTCTTTAATTTCCCCAATCAGAAATACTGTATCTCGCAGGAAAAACTCTGTGTCAAATTCAAACAACTCAAACAACTCAAATAACTCAAACAACTCAAATATCTCTAAAAATTCAAAAAACTCAAAAAACTCAAAAAACTCAAAAATTTCAACTATACCAACTATACAAAATATATCAAATATACAAAATATACAAAATATACAAAATGATGTCCAAAATCCTTCCTCAGCATCAAGACAAAGAAAAATGAGCAATGAATACAATCCAGCACAATCCAAAATACCACAAAAGATTCAACCTCAATTAACTAACCCTCTAAATAACTCGGTCCCAAATCAAATCAACTATAATGACATAAATAACAACGTAAATAACATAAATAACATAAATAACATAAATAACAACCAAATAATTGCTCCTCAAAGAACAAATCATCTGAGTTTTATACCAACCTCAAATAACCCTCCAAGCAATTATTCCTCCTTTACTCCAAATAACCAACAACAATACTCAAATCGTCAATATAACTCTCTCAACAACAACTACAACCACCCAATGTCTCCTCAACCTCAATCACAACCACAACCACAACCTCAGCTGAGACAACAGTATCCTCAATCCCAAAAATTGTACAACCCTGCGTTACCTCCAAATCTAAATCAAGTTGTAGAAAGGTCCCCTGTTCAAAATCAAAGTCCTTCCAACAATAATTATATCAACAATAACAACAACAATATCAGTAGTAATATGAATAACAACATGAACAACATGAACAACAATGTGGACATGAAATCTCCAGTTATCAACTATATGCCCCCTAATGATCAACAAATTCTCAACTCTCAAATTCTCAACTCTCCAGTAGCCAATTCCCCAGCACCTCTTCCTCAAACAATAAGTTCTCCAATAGTTAACCCCCAATCAATTAATCCTTCACTGATCAACCCCCAAACACTTAACCAAAATTTTGCTCCTGTCTTAAACTCCCCAACTCAACAGAATCAAATCCCAAATTACGATACCTTCACTCCATGGACAAGAATCAAATTATCTGGCTCTCCCTTTCCTCGTTACAGACACACTGCTTCAAACATGATCTCAGATAAAGGCCACGTCTTCATAATGGGTGGTTTGAGAGAAGGCTCTGTCTTTGGCGATATTTGGGCTTTAACTTCAAACACCTTCTTTGCCCAATCAATTGAAAACTTTGATGGTGTTCCTGCTCCAAGAGTAGGTCATAACAGTTGCCTTTGTGGTAACGCCTTTATTGTCTTTGGTGGTGATACAACCCAAACTAACGAAGAAGGTGACTTGGACAACGATTTGTATCTCTTCAACATCAATTCCTTGAAATGGACAATTCCCAACCCAACTGGCATAAGACCCTGTGGAAGATATGGTCATACAATTGGCGTTATTGCAAAGACAAGCAATCAGTCAAAACTATTTCTTTTCGGTGGTCAATTAGACTCTAAAATCTTCAACGATTTGTGGATGTTCGACTTAAGCTCATTCAGAAAACCAAACTCTCATTGGGAAATCATCTCTCCTGCAAATAATGACCCAAATGATATTCCTCCTCCACTAACAAACCATACAATGGTCATATTCGATTACAAATTGTTTGTTTTTGGTGGTTCTAATGATAGCTTCATATCCAATGATCTATACAGCTATGATCCCACAACAAATATCTGGCAAAAACATGTTTGCAATGGTGACATTCCTCCTCCAATGGAAGAACACTCTGCTACAATAATTAAAAATTTAATGATAGTATATGGTGGAAAGAGCCACAATGAGGAAATTCTTGGTGACTTTTATATTTTCAACTTTAATAACTTGCATTGGCATAAAGTCGATCCTTTTAGTCTTCATCCAGGACTAAGATGTGGTCATACAATTACCTCTTTGATTAATTATAAATTAAAATCCTCAACTGCCTTGACATCCAATTCTTCCTCATCTTTAATAAATCCAAACAAATTCAATAATTTCACAGTTAATCCTCAACAGATTTCAGAATTTGCAATCTCATCCAATGTTATAACCCCCTCGAGAAACAAAATACTAATCATGGGTGGAGACCAGCTAGATTATGCTAGCTCTGATCTTGACGATTTCGATCAATTGAATCACAACGCTAAGCTGGGCGTTTTAATTTATCTATTTGATCTAGATCTTTATAATGAATGGTTAATATACTATAAAAACATTAATTTATGGAATGATGATCTCTTCCAATTTTCTAAAACATCAAATCAATCTTCTCAATCTATGCCTCCAATAAACCCACAACTAACCCCTTCAATAACTCAACCACAAAACCAACCCATTCCTCTGGTTGATGATAATAATAATAATAATAATAATAATAATAATAATAATAATAATAATAATAATAATATTGATGGCTCTTATAACTCTTTAGAAACCAATACAACAACTAATGGAAAAAGAACCAGAAGCTCAAGTAACGCTGATACAAGAAGACGATCAAATTCAAATAATGGCTCAATATCAAGTATCAATAAAAACTTGCCATTTACTCCTCTGCCTATTGTTCCCATTGATAACAATCAAGGGTCATTTCTGAGTTTGCAAAACAACTTTTCTCCTATAAAAGAAGAAACCGTTGAAAGCTTATCAGTCACTCCTGCTCCTCAAGAAAACATTTTAAACCTTGGAAGTAAAGATTCACTTTCAAATTTAAATCCTTCCAACGCATTGTCAAAATCTATAAGCAAAGCTTCCACAACTCCCGATGATGATTTCCAAACTCCATCTCAAAGTCCAATTGTCAATAACATTGAGTCCATGGAAAAACCCTCTTCAATTGAAAAATTGCCCTTAAAGGAAAAACAACCTGAAACACAAGACATGCAGGAAGATGATCAAATTAATAAAGTAGATGATACCCAAAAAATTTCCAAAGAGACTGTAGATAGTCACAAGAGCGAAGAAAAAATAAAGGAAAATAATAGATCTCTAGAAAACTCACCTTTGGAAAAAAATGGTTTAGAAGAACCTAAATTCGAAGAATTCAAAGTACCCTTCTCCAAGCCCTTTGAGAGTTATGATGGTGATAATTCAACTTTAAGCTCCAACTTAAGCACTTCAAAAGCAGATAATAGAAATGAATCTGATTTTCTTGCAACATATCTCAGTGCTTCTTCTACTGAAATGGTTGAATCTTATGGTTATCAGTATTCTTCAGAGCCACATACATCAAAAAACAAATCCGGTTATGGAACATTAGTCCCAAGTCATGATTCATTAGAACATCTTGAAGCTTTCAAAGCACCAAACACTCCAGAGAGTGCTACAACTCCAAAATTAGAAGATGGGGGCTTTGATAAACATATTAATCAACCTCCAGTCCAGCTGCTTTTAGCTCCTAAGGATAATTTATCGTTTTCTAATTTAAAAATTGATACACCAGAAAGATTTAGTGATATGTCTGATAGTGATGCAGAAGATTTAACTTTACGTGGAAAAAAATTAAAGGAAATTGAAATACCTAAAGATCAATCTCCAGCAATAGATACATTATCAATTAACGATAATTTTGGATCCAATGACCACGAATCAGCTATATCAGAGACAACAACACTTCATAATGTTGGAAGTACTTCAGGAGTAAGTGATACTACTATTCAAGATGCTTCAAAACAATTTGCTTCAAGGAATATATTGCCCATTACTCCTCCATCTTCAACTACTACAGCGACGGGGATAACTCAATTCAAACCGAAAGAAATTATGGCTGATTCTCCGATTTCTCCAGAAGAAAAAATGTTATTTTATAAAAAACAACATTCAAAGGAATTGTTAGAGTGCGATAGAGAAAATTTTAGAAAAATTGTTGAATCGTTACAAAGCGAATTAAATGAATTGCAAGTTCAGATGAATGGACAAGCCAAGACGGCAAGTGACAAGATAAGAAGCTTGGAAAATGAAAAGCAGCTTTTAATCAAAGAGCATGAAAAATCGTTAACTGATAAAGAAAATGATTTCAATCAGAAAAAGCAAATTGAGATTAATGTGATACAAAATGAGCTAAGTTTAAAGGCTGAAATAATTAATAAACTTGAAGAATCGAATTTAGACCATATTAAATTTAAGAACATTAATGAAGTGGATAGTTTAAAAGCGCTTGAAGAATCAAATAGCTTGAAAAGAAATAATTTGGAATTGAAAAATAATTTGCTAAAGTTGGAAAACGAAAACGAAAACCTAAAGAATAAAGTGTCGAAACTAGAACCATTAGTTGCAAATAACTTCTTAGAATTACAAGAAATGCATGAACTAATTAAATTTCAATTAGACCAAAGAGAGATTGTTAAAAATAAATTGAAGGATTATGATCAGTTAGTTGAGGAATTAAATCAAATGAAAATCAAAAATGAAGCTTTAACCAAAGAACTTGAAGAAACAAGGACTACAAAGGAAATCAATTTGAATGAATATGATGAAAAAATGACCGGTATAGATTGTAAACTTGAAAATCTAATCAATTTATGGAGCATTAGAAAAATTTCAAATAAAATTCCTAAAGATAAGGAATTGAATGGAGAAGAAGGTCTGGTTGAAGAACCACTCATGAGTGAATCTGACAGTGTCGGTAATGATGAAAAACAAAGGTATATTGACTCATTACAAGAACAAGTTGAGGAATTAATCAACATAAATAAAGAGAGAGAAGAAAGTGATATAAAGCTTGTTAAAGAGATTCAAAGCTTAAATGATGAAATTTCTAGATTGAAAGAAGAAAATTTGAAAATCAATCATTACAAAATTATTGAAGAGAACTATAAAGGTGCATTAAATTCGGCTAAAATTTCATCAAGAGCGTTAGACATATCACAAGCCGAATTACAAAAACAAAAAGAAGCTAATGCACAATTAAAGAAAGAATTGGATACTATGAGATTGTCTAAAATAAGAAGAAGTGGATCAAGAACTAATTCGCCACTTATTAATGGTTCTCGCTCGTCTATATCGAATAATGGTGATAAATTTGAAGATATTAAGGAAATTGACAATAGTGAAGAGGGAGAAGATGAAGATGAAGATCTCAAAGACATGCATTACAATATGCAGATAAGAGACTTGAAAGCTGAATTGATTATTATAAAACAAGAAAGAGATCAATTGAAGAACAATATTGTTGATTTACAAAAGAAATTTATAAGCTCTATGGAAGGTTATTAAACCTATTAAATTGTTTAGTTTTTATTATAATTTTTTTTTTTAAAACTATTAAAATTTTTATTATTTTTTTGTTGACAGTTTTTAATGATTTTTGAGATAAACTAAAAAGAACAAAAAGAGAAAAATGCAAAAATAAGGATTTTTTATTTTTACACTGTTGCATATATACTTTACTTTAATTTTATTTTATTTTATTTTATTTTATTTTATTTTAATTTCTGTTTTGTGTTTGAGTTTTGTTTAATTTATTGATTATATGTTAGATAGTTATTAATTATTAATTTTAATTTTAATTTTCAGTGTTGGAATCCATTTTATTCAAAATGGATTGTAGGTTGGGAATAATATCGGATTAGTATAAGGAGGATTCCCAGAAAGGAAGTTTGTTCCTCAGTGGTAGTGTAAAGGGGATTCTAAAAGAAGCAAGTGTGGCTGTGTATGTGGCAAAGAGCAATTGATTTTTTCCGCAAGTGGAAATTTGAGGAGAAGGGTGTCACATTTTCGAAGGAGATAAAGAAACATGAGGAAAAAGAAGAAAAAGAGAAAAAGGGAAGATTGTGAATCATTTATATAGATGATTGATAAACTATTGAAAATAGGTTTGAGTTATTTGGATTCTAATAAATAGTATTGATTAAGAGATATAAGAGATATAAGAAATAATAATGTCGTTGTTTAATGATGGAGGGTCTTGTGGGCCATCAAATCCAGTTCAAAAGTTGGCAACATTTTCATCAAACGATTTTAGTTTAAGAAACGATCTAACGAATCGAGGAGAAAATATCCATGGTGTTGATGATGTTCATGATGTTCATGGAAATGATGGCAGTAGATTTAACACCAATTTTATGAACAATGTAGATTTGAATTTACAAAACGAGTTTAATAATTTTAACAATTTTAATCAAGTGGAGTATGGAAATGAGCATGGAAATGGGATTAATGAAAGTATTATTGTTGGTGGAAGTAATAATGTTCAAGAGAATTTCAGAGGCGATAATGTTGGGTGGGAAGATGAGTTTTCCAGGCTTCAAATCAATGGCAATAGTGTTAATAATGTTAGTAATAATAATAATAATAATATTAATTCATGGAATCAAGAATTTATGAAAGGAGAAGAAATGGGAATAAGTCAAGAGCAAGCGATGAGTGGAAGTATTACTAGTGGAATCAATACAAGCTATAATAATTATTCGCCATATCTGATGAACATAAATCGAAATTTGAATATGGGAAGATTTAACAATGCAATTAGTAATTCGATGAACGACACTATAATGGGACATCAAAGCCAGCAAAACCCAAATCCAATGGGCATTTCGGATGATATTTTCATGAAAGCATTTTCAAACGTGGAACAGACACTAAAACTACAAGAACATCAAATAAAGAATGAGCGAGATCAAGAAAACGAAGAAAAGAATAAGAATGAGTACGATAAAAACTTGTTTGCAAAGACAGCCACTTTAGTGGCTGATTCTATGAACAAGTCAATTGAAAACCAGGACAAATTTCAAAAAAGCAATTTTTTGAGGTTGATGACGCAGATTTCGGAAAAGAAAATCGAGTTGAGCAACGACGGCAAGAAGTTGGTGGAAAGCGACACAGGAGTGGATATCTTGGACCGAGACAGTAGGTTTAAGCAGGAATTGGGTGGGCATTTGGCAGATCCATTGAAGAGCTTGAAGGAGGGAGACGTGCTTGAGTCGCCATATCAGGGCGCCAATCTCGTGAAGCAACGAGCCTCGTCCAGCAAAGAAGATGGGGGAAGAATTCCTCCCTACAACTGGCAAGAAGCCTACGAGGACTATCTTCACGACGACGACATGCTCTGACTATTAAGTATCTCATATAGCTACTACAGCTAACGTTGATAAGCGTACTTCCGAAACACGTGTGCTTATATAAGCACACACACAATGCTGACTCAGCACACGTGAAACAGACGCGGGCCGGGCAACGAGCGGCGCCGATCAGCAGCGTGTTTTACTGCGAGAGCAAGGAAATGCAGCCTCGTTTTACACGCGCTCCCAGCGTTTGGCAGCTGAATTCGATTCTCCAGATGACGGCGGAAAGCGAGGCTTTCTGCGCTGTTTTCCCGAGCCTCAGAGGCAGCTCGGGCTGGAGCAACCAGTAACTTCAAAAGCGCCAGAATCAACTGAAACCGACAAAAAGCGTCTGCGAACATGGCTGGCGAACGGGGCCCCTTTCGCACTGCGGCCTCCTGCGGCTGCCAGCGGTTCACCAGCTCAAGTTTCTCCGTCAGCGCTCGCTAGGCGTCCGGCCAGCGCGCTGGAGCGTGTTTTGAGGGCTGCCGGGAGCTCGGACAGGGCTCCGAAAGGCTGGTGTTTTTGCCGACGTGGTTGACGAACTGCTGGTGTGTTCGCGAACACGACAGGGCCTTTGCTGATTCAGCTTTTTGCTGTTATATGTTGAAAGTTGGATTTGATACTGAGGTTTAACATTGATTATTTCACTTTTATTCCACTGTGCTTCGTTCTTCTGATTCCTTTATCTTTCTATTGTTGGTTATAAGTTTATAATTAGTTACTCGCTGATATTTTTCATCTCCATTGGTTCATAAAACACAGGTTGATAGCAAAAGCAAACTACTCACCACTTATCACCATTCAGCTTGACTATTTGCATCTCTTTATTCAATTTTTACTCCAGCTGGTATACTTTTCTCTTTACTCTCACTCAAACACCCTTTGTTTTATATTTCACTCATTTATTTGCTGTTTCACTGTTCACTGCTTCATTAGTTCATTAGTTTATTATTTTATTATTTTATCATTTTATTGGTTCATTAATTCACTGCTTCACTGCTTCACTGCTTCACTGCTTCACTGCTTCACTGTTTCACTGTTTCACTGCTTTATTTTGGATCATTTCAATACACTAATCTAAATACAAATTTAAAATACTTCAAACAAGACAAAACTTTTCTAAATCTAAATTAATCAAATTCTACCTCAAAAAAAGCAGCATTAAATAACCTAAAGATAAAATCAAATAAGCCAAGAATACAACTCAAAAATAAAAATAAAAATAATCCAAGAATAATCCAAGAATAAAATTCAATAATTATTTATTAATCTGTTTTATTCTCACGACAATTTTTTTTCATTCTTATATCATCTTATATCATCCTACATTCTAATATAATAAGAAAATGTTGTCCTCAGAATCTCGACACTCATCCTCAATAACCTCTCAGCCTTCTTCTGTTACTTCAACAGATCAATCTTCAATCTTTTCTCATTCTCCCTCAAAATCAGATCACAGAAGCTCTCTCAGCTCAATAAATAATCTAATTGATAACGTCCAACCAACTAAAGACCACCCTTTAATTTCAAATACAAATGAAAATTCAAATTCAAATACAAATACAAATACAAATACAAATACAAATACAAACACAGATGATGTTCTTCATAACGATCTTCACCATGATATTCTCAATCAAAATCATCCCAAGAATCACATCAGTACTATACAAACTAACCCAGCTTCCTCTTCAATCCCCTTTCAAAGAACTTCCATCTTATCTTCAGATGAATATAAAAAAAACCTAAGAGATGATCTCAACAATAAACTAAAAGACAAAAGATCTTCCTTACTTACCAACAACAACAATAAAAAATCTTCAATTGTAAGAACTAGATCCAAATTTGGCGGTTTAAACTTGGGCTTAGCTGTGCTTGAAAATAACGAAAATACCTACAACATAAAATCAAACATTAATCGCTCAAACTCATTATCAGTACTAAAAAGAACCTCAACCTTATCAAGCACAACAAGTCTTCAAAGACACTCTTCTCTGTCTTCAACTTCCTCTTTTACCAACAACATATATCATAATTCCTCTAATAGTATAAGTACTGTGGAAAATAATTTCAATAACAACAATATCATCAACATTAACATCAACAACAACAACAATAATAATAATAACAAAAGAAACTCTCATCTATCTCGTTATGGAACTTTAGTATCTCCTACAACTCCCTCATCCTTCTCTAATTTCCACTCTTTCTCAAAACTATCTAATAACAATATCCAACAATTCCAAAAAGAACTAACCCCTCAAGATGAAACTAACGAAAAACTAAGAAAACTAGCTTTAAAAGAAATGAGAGTTGTGGAATTAAAGGACGAAATCAAATCACTAAATGAACAGCTAACTTTAGAACTAGACGAATTGAAAAAACTAAGAGAAATTGTTCAAGTCTCGTTATACCAAAATATTAAAAACGGTGACTTGATTATGACTAAATCATCTCCAATAAATAAACACCCAAGAATCTCTTCTCTACCTTCTTCTTTAACATTAACTTCAAAAGATATTAACCAAGACGACGCTAATCAAGACGATATCAATGACATTATCGCTACTTCCATTGCTACTTCCACCGCCACTTCTACTAAGTCAATCGAAAATAAAAGAAAAGAAAACTTGGATACAAATGAACTAGATAGCTCAAGCACAAAATCAAATAATAGAACTTCTTTTTTAAGTGCTATAGTGCCTTCTTTACAATCCTCTCCGATCTTGCGTTCAAAATCAAACTCTATATCCAATGTAAACTCCAAATCTATTTCCAATTCAATTCCTAATTCCAATTTCAATTCCAATTCCAATAGAAACTCCCTTTCAAATCGAAATTCACTCTCAAATAGAAATTCACCCTCAAATAGAAATTCACTCTCAAATAGAAATTCACTCTCAAATAGAAATTCACTCTCAAATAGAAATTCACTTTCAAATAGAAGCTCCCTTTCAAACAATATATCTTCATCATCGAAAAAGAACTCCCCTTTATCCTCTCCAATAACGAAAAAACAAGAAAAACACGCCCAAAACCTTCTAAATTTTGGTCAAACCCAATCAAAACAAATCAATGTTGCCAAAAGAGGCAATAGGATGAGTATGATCAATTTAGGCTCAAACAACAGCTTTACTAACAACAGTTTTGATACCGCCGAAAATGGCAATGTTTTCAATTCTCACAACTCTCATAATTCTTATAATTCTTATAACTCTAACTCTAACTCTAATTCTAATTCTAATTCTAATTCTAATAATAAAAATAATCATGGTCATAAGAGACAAACCTCAATGTGGGAAAGCATTTCGAAACCTTTAAGCATTTTCAAAAATTTTGATTCAATGCTACAAGATGAATTTGAAAAATATTCACTGGGAAACTCCGATAAATTTACTGAAAATAATTTCAGCAGCTACCATGATGATGCGAATTATAAAGATAACATAGATAATCCTAAAAAAAACACTCTTAACGGCTTTAGCAGTATAAATAATAACCATTTGATTGAAAATAACAATAGCGATGATTTTGATAACTTTTTTAGTGCTAATATGAATATGAATATGAATATGAATATGAATAATAACCAGAACGGTGTAATCAAAGAAGCTCCAAACGAAAGCGAAAATGAAATCGAAGAAAATGATGAAAGTAATGAAAGTAATGAAAGTAATGACTTTTTTAATTTCGAAGATACTATTTCAGTGCCGGTTAAAAAATCAGTCAATCCCAATAGAAAATCAACATTATCAAGACAAAACTCTGTTTCTAATCCATTGATGATTAAATCCAACTCCATAAATGGCATTAAAAGCCCAGTATCCTCTATAAGAAGAAGCAACAGCTTGAGAACGAATACAAAATTTTCTAAAAATAGTGGAATAAGTAATTCTAGCGAAGATTTTTTTGGGAAGCATACCAATAACAACAATAATAATAGAGCTCCATCATCAAATTTCAGACACCTCAAGGGATCCCCAATCAATTTAAATAACCACAAAATTGTGCACAAGTCCAATGGGTTGAGTTCTGCTAACGGATCACAACGCAAAGTAGTCAGCACCAGAAAGGATATCAGTAATCCCATAAAGGAATTGGCATCCCCCGATTCAACTGAAGTGTTTCAAAATGTATCATCATCCTTCTGGACAATTTATTCAGATGTCAAACAAGGTATCTTGTCAACAATAGATGAGCCCGAAAATATTCATAACAGCAATCATAGTGGTGACAACAAAAACCCCAACAGTAATAACAGTCTCGACGATGTGAACTTGATTGATCTTGATGATGAAAGCTCTCCTGTCAACTTGTTGGATGAGTTTCAGAGAAAGCTGACGGGCGAAATGGAGCTGATAAGAAGCTTGCCCCGAAAAAGGGTCTCCAGTGATATCAGCAAGAAATTTGATTAGCTGACGTTGCGAGCTGGTGTCCATTGGACGCCCACATTTGCTAGCTATGGATGCAATTCTACCAAACTCTTTTCTTATTCTTTTCTTATTCTTTTCTTATTCTTTCCCCATTCCCCTGTTATTTCCTTTTCATTTTCTACTTGTTTTGCTGCCTGTTCTGTGTTTTTAGTTCTTCCTATGTTATTTATCCATCGCCCATACACATATACTATACTGATAATATGCTGATAATACTGCACGCGTCATACAGTCTGAAAACGCATCTCTGGCGTTTCCGTGCATCTACCAACATAAGTTACCCGTGCGGAAGGAAATGTGGAAGCGAAATGAATTGAAGAGGTTTTATCTTTACTCTTCACAACTTGAGCTGATAGAGACGTTTGTGTGTTGTGCTGTTCAGTAATTCTCGAGTAAATGCTTTGTATTCTTGCTTTCCATCTCCAATAGCTATGTCCACTTCTGTTGCTTGCAACCCACTCAATTCCACCTCAAAATTTATCCCCAAGAATCGTATCGTCAACCACACCCAGATAGGCGACACTGTCGACGCCAGATTGAATGGCTACTCTTCCAACAACAAAACTGTTGCTGACAACAAGAGAAACCCCTTCAACGCCACCATCACACGCAATTCCAATCAGATGCCTGTGAATGATAACAATGCATCCCATTTAAACAACGACAACAACCCCAACAACCCCAACAATACCAATATTAACTACAATTATAATCAGAACCAAAATCAAAATCAGAATTTACTGCTCAATGGAAATACCAATATAATTATAAATTCTATGCAATTGAATCAGGACCAAAATTTCAGCTTGAATAACACCAACAATAATATAAATTCTAATCCTAACATTAATTCTAACATCAATAACATGGGAACCAATTCTCCTACTATAAATCATACAAACGGTGTTATCAATCATATAAACGGCTTTGATAATGCAACCATTAATCAGCAACCTTTCAATGATACCGATAACATGGTGTTAAGACATGGTTTTACAACTTCCGATATTCAAAAATCATTCAAAAATTTTTTCTTTTATTTCGAAAGTAAAACTTATTTGGACAATAGTAATCCAATTGCTCCAGAGGAAAAAAAAATAAGATCCAACTATTATAAGATCCTCCCTGAAAATGTTTGGAGATTCCATGAATCTAAAACTTCAACTCCAGTTGGAGGAGTTTTAACTTGTTTAAAAATCGGTGTGGTTCCGCCTCCTCCTTTTGAAAAAATTAACCCTTCTTCAACTCTAGAAGGCTGGATTGATCCCTCAACTTTTTCAGACCCAAAAGATGCCACCATTTTTATATGCAGGCAAATCACCGATCTTTTCAATAGATTCAATAGAAGGTCTACCATGCTAAGATCTCATGAAGACCCGAATGTTGATGATATTAAAAAAAATATACAGGTTTGGAAACGTCATGCCCACCAAGCCTTTACCTCAGGCAACCAACCGGCTAATAGTACAATCGCTTCATATTTAGACTACGTTTATAAAAATAATGGTGACAATCATAATAGCGATAATAACTTTATTAGCTTTAATAACCTCAATCATAACATTAACAACCTTAACAATTTCAATACTACCAATAATAAAACTATTAATAATAAAATCAACAGTATTGTTAATAGCAGACCTCTGTTTTTTAGACTATTTTTGTATTATAACGGTCATGGCGTCCCCTATCCAGATGAGGTTGGTGATTTTTGGCTATTTAATAAACAATATAACCAATATGTTCCCATGTCAGTAGCAGAATTGCAAAATTGGATTGGTTGCCCTGCTATTTTCGTCTTTGATTCAACCTTTTCCGGTCGTGCAATCAGCTCCTATAAAAGAGCAGCTCAAAATGAGTTGGATAATCCCTCTCCCTCCAAAGAATCTGACCCTATTTTCGATTATTACAAAAGTATGATGTACACAGAAAGTTTTTTGTTTGCTGCTTGCAAAGAAGACGAATATCTTCCCTCTCATCCTGATTTGCCTGCAGACTTGTTTACTTGTTGTTTAAACTCTCCTATTGAAATGAGTATAAGATTTTTCATTCTCAAATCTCCCCTAAGAAAATATTATGAGTCGCTATATGATTATATCAAAGTAGATGAAAGCAGTGATAATCCTGATCAACACAGAAACTATAAAATAGATTTTGGTTATCATGGTGAATATAATCAAAGAGATGATTCATTGGGCACTTTATATCAAATATTTGTGGCTCTTATAGATATGTTGGCTGCATCTACTGTCTTAAAAAGTTTATACAGAAGATGTTTCAGACAAGATCTAATGTGCAATGCAATGTTTAGAAACTTCTTGTTAGCCCAAAGAATCATGAAATATTATAATGTTAATCCTATTTCTGAACCTCCATTACCAGACCTTCACATTCATCCAGTTTGGGATCAATGGGATTTAATCATTGAGCAGTTTTTATCCAAAACATGTTCAATAAGAGAAAAATACTCTCTCAACACCTACCAGGTTATATCACTTCAACCAAAATTTGTATTTACAGATTTTTTTGAAACTCAACTTGAAGCTTTAGAATATTGGATTGATTATGAAAGTTTTAATAGAAAACCGGTTCCTCAATTTTATTTACTAGTTCATTTAATTCCAACTCCTAGTTATAGACTTATTTCTTTATTTCTAATAGCCAAAATGGTTGATTTAGGTCCTTGGGCTGTTTCTCTTGTATTAGAAAGTATCTTGTTGCCTTGCATCATGAAATCTCTAAAGTTTTTTAGTAATGAGTTTAAACCCTTATTGTCTTTTATATGGGCCAAAATTATGGCCTCCTATCATCATGTCGTTCAAATAGATTTAATGTCAAACTGTTCTGCAAATTATGAAGCCTTTATTGAAATGATTATACCTGAATTTTCTTTAAAACCAGAACTCACAAGACAACAAAACTCATTTTATATCAGGACTGTGAACGAAATTAGAATGAGCAAAATGCAATTCCAATCAAAACAAAATTTTGGAGATACTCAAAGAGACCAAAAAGGCTCAGAATTATTACCAAATTTTCCTAGGCGTTCTATTTTGAATCCTAATATGAAGAGCAATTTTGCGTCTCTGAGATATTCAGAAAATGAGTATTCTCTTCCAAAACCAAAAAAGGTTGATTTAATGCCTATTTTGAAGTATGCGCCCGACACAGGACTAACTGATAACCAAATTTGCTTGCCTGTATTTGTATTAACTTTGTTTATGAGACAAAATACTATTGCCCAGGAGTGTGTTTGTCAAATTCATTTAATAGAAAAAATTGTTTGGTTTTTGGAGAACTCAAACTCTCAATCCTTAAAAGTTTGGTGTGGCTTGTTTTTAAGTCAAATATGGTCAATGCTATTCTCTATTAAATTTTTGGTGTTTAAAATGGAAATTATTCCAAAGATTATTGAAATATTCAAGAAAACAACAATTCCTGAAGTTAGAGCATCGATTGTTTATGGTTTTGCAACTTATATTTTGTTAGATGATGATCTAGGAGATAATGTTCCAAACGATGCTCAAATAGCTGAATTAAAACAAGCAGATGTAATTATTGCCAAACTGTTACTTGAAGCCATGTATGATGGTAGCTCAATGGTTAGAAAACAAATGGTTGTTTTTCTATCCAAGTATGTATACAAATATCTGGACTTTTTTGTTTTTACTGCTTATACTTCGATGCATGAGGAAGTCGTTTTGACTGAAAGAATTAAAGAAGTTAATGATTTTAGAAAGAAATTTCCAAATTATGGATCAATTTATAGTGCCCTATGGAAGTTTCTTCTTATTTTAGCTGCGGATCCTCATTATGAGATTAGAAACTTATCAGAAACTGTTATTCAGTATGTTTTAACACAATTGATTAACAACAAAGCATACAGAGAAAGATTTAACGAATTTAGAGAAAGATTAATCACTAAATTTAGCCAATCTCCAGTCAAAAAACTAAGACATGTTGGGTCAATGAATAAAAATGGACATAACCACTCTTTCTCGCAGCCACAACCTTCTTTAAAAAGAACTGTATCATTTAGGTCACAACATCACTTATCTTCTAATTCAATTGGTGAGATAGAATTGCCACCTACATTATCTTCAACAATAACTTCCAATATTATAAGAAAATCACTGTCAATCCAAAATTTTTTTAAACACATTTCGGGATTTCAAAATGACGAAAATAACCTAAACGGGCACGAAAATGAAAAATCCTTTGGAGTTTCTAGGTCCAAAATTACTCAGAGCTATGCTGATGTTACCATTCCTGATTTTGCATTAGACGAATCGAATGAGGGACTGAAAAAAACCTATATACCTCATTTGGCAAGATTTGAAGCAGTTGACAATATGAGAACAATTCCTAAGCTTCCCTTAGAATCAAAGTTTCTTGACTTTTCAATAGAGTATTTTCACTATCCTCAACTTAAAAAAGATAAGTCAACTTTGAGAAATTTTGGCTATCATGTTGATGACCAGCAATCCAAGGATTGGAGAAGAAATAGAAATATGGAAATCATTGAGGAGACTCAGTCACAAAAGGAAAAAGCTTTAAAATCTGATTGGTCGAATCTCAAAGTCACAATTGATAATCAGTCCGTACCTCGTTTGATTGAATTTTCTCAGTTTGAAAACTGGATTGTTACTGCAGATGATAAAAATATAGTCAAATTGTGGGATTGGAATAAAAACGAGGACTTATCCAATTTTTCAAATAACAATCCAATTGGAAGCAAAATAACAGATATTAAATTTTTAAACGAAGATGATAAATCTATTTTGCTTGTTGGTTCTTCGGATGGTGTGATCAAAATATACAGAGATTTTGAATTAGCTGATTCCGCAAAACTAGTCACAGCATGGAGAGCATTAAATGACTCGCAAGAAAGACAATATTCGGTAGGGCTAATTACGGATTGGCAACAAAGTACCGGCAATTTATTGGTTAGTGGTGATGTTCGTCACGTCAAAATTTGGGACGTTCAAAAAGAGATGTGTATAAACTCGATTCCTGTAAGATCTATTAAAAATGTCACATCACTTACTTCTGATCATGTTGCAGGAAATATTATTGCAGCCGGTTTTGAGAATGGTGATATTAAAATTTATGATAAAAGAATGGAGTCCAAAACTTCAATGGTCAAAGAATGGAAAGGTTATTCATCCAATGTTGAAAAGAAAAGAAATTGGATTCAAAAGATTCATTTTCAACGCGGAGGAAATAGAGAATTGGCTAGTGGTTCTACTAATGGAATCGTTCAGTTATGGGATATTAGATCTGATCAACCCGTTGTTGAATTTAAAGCCTTTTCATTGGAAGAAAGAGTGAAAAAGGAAACTGATGATGGTGAACTCAGTGGAACAGTTAATAGATTGTCCATTAATAATATTCAATCGACTATTGATAGAAATTTGGATAGTAATAGAGGAAACAACACATATAATTATGCTAAATCCTATAATAATACCAATCAAGTCAAAGTCTACTATAGAGGGATGTCTGCTTTTGCAATTCATGAACATGCACCAATTATGGCAACAGGCAGTGCAAATGTTGATTTATGGGGGATTCAAGGAGCATTGCTTCAAACAATTAAAATTCCTAATAAGAAGTTTTTTTCCAGCAATATGTTCATTAATAATATGATTTTTCATCCTCATAGACTAATGCTAGCTGTTAAAGCAAAAAATGAAAAACTGATTCACATATACGAATCTTCAAAATAATGACTTTGATAAAGATCAAGATTTGTTACTAGATTGTTGATAGATTTTCATTACATTGACAAAATACATAAAATTTAAGTTGCTAATAAAGTTTAAAATTTTGTATTAATTATCGAATGTTTAGTTTTCAGAAGATTATTTTAAAGAACTCAAAAGGTTTTCTTTGACAAAAATTTCCAGTTTTCTGTTATCAGAACAGAGAATTTTTGTTTGATAGTTCAAAAGTTAAAAAAAATTATGTGTTATTACATTAATTTGTTATAAAATGCTGCTGTTGGATTAATTGGATTTTAATTTGATTTAAAAAAAGATTTATTAAAGGATTGAATGATTAAATATAAGATGGATAGATTTGAAAAATAGAAGATTTTCGAATCATACATATTTTGATATATCAAAAGGAGTGCATTTGTAATATAATTTGTCAATAAGTATGAGGACACAGATAGCTGAACTATAAATGTATATGTTTTACTTCCTAAAATTCAAATATTTTTAATTAAAAAACTGCAGATAAAACAAAATATTATCTATGTTTTGAATATGTTAACCTTTGGATGCTATTTCAATGACTTTCAGATTGGATTATTTTTTTAAATGTGACTCAATCAAATCTGATATTCTCTACTTTTGATGGTTTTAAAGTTTTCAACGAAAAAATTTGCTTAAAGTAATAAATAAAAGTTTTTGTTCATCATCAACATCTTTGGAGACTTGATATCTCTAAGTTAAAATTTAATTCATCGATAATGCTCATTTTTATTATCTGCATTAATGAATGTCTAAAGTGTCCGGTTGTTTCTTCTGATAACAAAAAGACTACATGGAGCAATTTTTACTGAAATTGATTCAAAATGCTTTTTTGTTAGCGGTATTTCTATTTGTAATTTTGATGATTAATCATTTCGTCATATATTTTTTAAATATTGTGATATATTTAAATTTATATTTATAAATAAGTTTTTATTCGGATAACGTGACATTTTCTCTTATTATATGTTGCTTTTTTTGCAGATCTTTAAGATAGTAAGAAATTGTGATAAAGTATAAATTTTTAGTTGAAAAAAGGTGGTTATATTTTTTTTCCAACTGATAAATAATGTTTTAAAGCAAAGGTATAAATTTTTTGTCACTAAAAATTCACCTGGTGTTAATTCCATTATTATTCTTATTCTGGCACTTTATTTCAATAAGTTAATCTTTAATTAATGGTTTTATTTTATAAATTTTTGCAAACTATTGGTTTTGATTATTTTTAAAAGATTCTTTAAATGCTTATTTGTTTATTTCTGGTTCACAAATTGTTTTAGTCCAGTTTATAAATAATAGGTAGAAGCTTTTTAAAACTAGACTTTTTTTTATAATTCAATGTATTGGATTTGAGAAATTCTGACTTAAAAAATATCTTACATTTACAGCGAGATCGATTTTTTTGGAAAGTTATTAGTCGAATAGTTTTGATAGTGACTAAAAACAGTATTGAAGTAAAAAAGCTGCTACCTGGATTTGAGATATTAATTGAAGCTAATTATAATTCTAAATTGATAAAGTTTAATTAAAATTATGTTTATGATAAAAAAAAGGGAGAAAGCGGGTGAATCAAAAACAAAAGAATTTTCTAGGTAATTTTACTTAGTTTGATTTTAAGTAATTTGATTATTAAAGGTAAAGTGAGAAGATTTAATTGTTAAATTTTTGTCAATATTATCATGAACCAAAACATGAATATCGACATAGAATACTGATCAACAGAAATGATTTTGTTGTTTATTGAAGTCTTGATGATTTTATATTTTTCAGCTGATTATCTTTTAAGCTGAAAGTTTTAATAGGAAGAAAATGTGTTTATAATAGCTTAGGATGTGGAAATTAAAGATATTTTTGGTTACAGATCTTTTAAAAAGTTTATAAAAATTTATTAAAGTATAAAAATTTATTAATACAAAAATAGATAAAATGAAAAAAAAAGGATAGTTTATGAGCTTTTTTTGGTTTTGTAGTTGTTAATGTTTAGTTTTATCAGATTGATAGCAAAAAATAGGTCTGTGATTGGAATTAAACAATCGATCTCTGGTGGTATATTTCTAATCCATCATCATCTTGTCCAGGATTAGCGGTTTGGTAATGCAAGAGTTTTAATAATTTCCAAATACCAAAAGCAAGGAAAGAACCAAGAAATGGACCAAGCCAATAAATCCAATGATAGTTAGGAAAAGAAGCTGCTGCAATACAAGGGCCAAAGGATCTAGCAGGATTCAAACCAGCACCTGTATAATAGACACAGATTAAATGACCAATAAACAAAGCAATTCCAATGGCAAATGGAGCCATGAAGGTTGCTCTATGTTTTTCAACAGCCATCATTAAAACCGTTACACAGAGGATACAGGTTGCAAATGCTTCAATAAAAAGACCTCTGGATCTCGAACAACCACCACCTAAAGAATTAGCAAATAAAATTTCACCGGGGGTCATGGCACTAACAGCCCCAGCAGCAGCCATCCCAGCAACCATTTGGGTAAAAATCATTAACAATCCTCTTACTAGTGGAACAGCACCAGCTAGCATCAAGGTGACAGTGACAGCTGGATTAAAATTACCGCCAGATACTCTGAAAAATAAGAACACACTAACCATGACACCGAAACCGAAACCAAAGGAAATCATAATCAATTGGGCTGGAGAAGAACCACGTTCTACATCTAACATAGAGTTTAGTATAATATCATGGTTGGCAATTTGAGCAATCATGAAAGCAGTCCACAAGAAGATAAAAGTACCACAGAACTCGCCAATTATTACAACCAAATAATTTCGTAGTGAATTGGATAAACCAAATATTTTTTCGTTATTATTTGGATCTGAATCATATCTGTGTGCACGAGGAGATTTTAAACCGTTATCCTCAGAGATATATGAGGTATCAGGAATCGAAGCCATTATTGATTGATTGATTGATTGATGTGTTGTTGTTGTTTCGTTATACTTGATTATTAATTGATTCAAAAAAAATACTTAGTTAATGCAAAAAATACAATATTTCAACAAAAAAATTAAAAACTAAAGGAAAAAAGTTGAATACTACAGAGAAAATAGCAAGATTCAGGAGCAGAAATCAAGTTATTTATATGTTGTAATTTGTTTTAACAACTTTGCTGGTCTAAATTTCGATTTGATTTGCTTGAAGTAGAGGAAATTCGCTTGTTTTTTAGCCATTTGAATGATTTCAATTTCAAAATCTTTGCTTGGATTTATTCTTTGCTCCAATCTGAAAAGTGAGTTATGCTCAGAATACCTTTTCTTGGAAAGAGGATTGAAGTAGTTTAATGTATAGTATATTTTTAGTGTTTGATGAATGAAATTAGCAAACTTTGACAGTTGCAATTATTGAAATTCTAGCTTAATAAAGTTTACCAAAATGTTCCAGTTTGCAAACCATATCAGATGACACTGATGGATCCCCCTTACCAGCGCCCTAATAACAGCCCTGAAAACAATAGACCGTTAGATAGACAATTTTAGGCAATGCAGGATTTGCCATCTCAAATCCTTTAGTAAACGGGAAAGGATTTTGCAATTTGGTGATACTCAAAAGACAATTATTTTTAGCTGCACGTAAGTCTGTATAACAAAGCGATACTTTGAAATTAGTGCGTATAGATGATTGTTTATGCATGAAAGAATCCGGATAATAAAACAGTTGTTCATTTTGAAAGATCCATTCCAAAATCCCTTCTAAATTTATATGGAAAACCAATAATCGCAGTATATAATCCAGTTTACAGATTGTATTTAAAGCACATATAAAATTATTTATCACCTAGGCCAAACAGACTGGTCATGAGGTTACTAAAAAGAACAAAAGTAGCTAACACAAAACACAAGAGAGTATTACCTAGTGAACCAATAGACGTGCAAAAGATTTTTTCTGTTGTTGTAGATTGTATTGAATTGGATAAATATATCAGGGCACAAGAGTTTACTATTTGTATCATGTTTTAAGCTTTTGTTGTAAGTACAAAGTTGAGACCAGTCAAAAAGAATCGAAATTGGAAGAAAGAAACATGTCAAACTGCAAGTATCTGCATCTTTTGCAAGAAATAAACACCTCTTTTATTTGAACTGGCTTTCACTGAACATGTTCCACTTTGGAAAGGGCGCAGAGCTTGTTTGTGGCGGAAGAAAAGAGTTGCTGTGTATCTTTTTGCGATTTTTTCAGTCGAAAATGAGCTTGGATGCCTTTTTATCTTTCTGTGGTGAGACTGGAAAGTATTAAAACGTCTCAGATAAAAGTGTATTACTACACACTATTTCCTATTTTAAATAGACTCCAGCGAGTTTCATAAAAAACTAAAGAACTAAAGGTCTACATTTTATATCCTTTGCTTTTCGGTTGCTGTTGTTTCTATTTTGAGTTGCATTATATCCTGGGTTTTCAATTACAACCATGATGAACATGATTATTTCAAAAAGTCTATTATTTGTTTCTTTTTTCTTGTTAAATTCTTTGTTTGCTTGTGCCAATCTGAATAATAGTCATACTATGGAAAATAACAACCAAGATCATCTTTTAGTGGGAATCCAAGAAGAAAAAGATTACTTTTTAAAAAAATGCTGTGTTGAATATAAGTATTGCTATGAAAATGTTCTGGATGATTTTTTTTACAACTGTCTTGAAAGCAGCAAAAACAATAAAGATTATTCAGGCAGATACAATGGATATCAAGAAGAAAATCTCTACCACACAACAAATGAGTATAAAAACTGCAAATGTTTATTTGCAACCAAGTTGGAGTTTCAATGTAGCCAATATTGTCCTATTGAAACTAGAACAATGTTTACTCACTTGAACAAAGAATTATGCTTCAATAATGTATAATTCCGATGTTAAGAACAAACTATCTTTTTTTCTTTTTTTTTTCTATATTTTACAAAGTCTTTTACATTGGCATAGATAAATCATTAAATACAAATTAGTTTTATATTTCTCTTGGAAATGACAATTTGCTGTTTTGTAAAATTCTTTGTTATTTCTAATCCAGGATTATTGATCACTTTTTATCTGATTTTGATATTCTAAAGAAATATTTTAAGTTTGATTCCAAATTTAAAATAGCAATATTCGTTTTTCTACTTTGATTGCTATATATTCAATTTATCCGTTCCTTTTTTTATTCCGCTAAATGTATATTCTTATTACTAGTAAGCATAATCCTTAGTCAAACAATAGTATTACCAATGTATTAGAAAAATTAAAAAACCTCATGAATAGTTGATTCTTATCTAATTATAAACCCATCGTTAGAAATAATATTTCAAATTTATTTTAATTTAAAAGAATAGCTTTGTTTTGTTTTTTTTGTTTTATTTAGAACTTTCTTAGTGAAAGTATTACCTGCTTTTTTTTTTCCAAGTATTTTTCACAGAAGAGCTTTGAAGCAGATCTGATAATAATTTTTACCTCAATAAACCATAAATATCTGCAACGATTATGCAATTACCTAAAAAATAATATTTATTATTAAATCTTTTGATAAAAATGCATTTTACATCAAATGGAGTAATTAGTATGTTTATTTATTGTACACACAATGATAACCACTGGTTTTAATGAACATAACGTCCTTTTATAAAAAAACAAATTTAAAAAGTTCATTTATATGTAAATTCTAATAATAATAAAAATAAGACAAAATAAAGTAAAAAAAACAAAAGACAAAACCTCTATAAACGAGAAGAGCCACGGATTGCTTTGGGTTTTTTGGAAGCAAAAGTGGCTGCAACAATTAATGGGAAAGCAACAGTTGCTTCAACATAAACTTTGGTATGAAGAGCATCAGCTTTAATTTTACCCCAAGAAATAGCTTCATCGGGTCTTGCACCAGCATCTGAACCGTCGAATTCTTGACCAGTATTGATATAAACAGCATAATCAGCACCATTTCTCATTAAACAAGCATTAGCAATATGGTGTTTGATCAAACCACCGCCTAATATTATCATACCAGCATGGTTAGCCTCAATGGCAGCGGTATCTATAATACGAACATCGTGAACAATATCCAATCTAATTTGTTTTGGGGATTTTTTAAAGGTATGGAAAAACAACATATCACCAATTGAACCATCAGTAATAGCGGGGCATAAAATTGGAATTTTATTTTTATAAGCCCAATACAAGACACTTGATTCATCATTAATCTCTTTACCGAATCTAGCAATCATTTTTGATGGGGTCCAAAAGCTTTTAGTGCCATATTCAAGAAACTTTGGGTCCTTTGCAGCAGCTTCTTCTTGTTCAATTAACATTCGATCTAAAATTGGGTTGATCCAATTTTCAAATTCCACATAGTTATCATTTGGAATAATTAAATTACCAATTCGATTCATGCCATCTTTTCTTAATTGTTTCCCAGGTAAGCTAAAATCACCTAAATAAGTTGAACCAAGACATTTGATTAAATCTTCTTCGATACCACCAGCAGTTGTAACCAAGATGTCAACAAATTTATTTTGAACCAAATATCTAATAGTTTCTCTTAAACCGGAAGAGATCAAATTTGAAGTGTAGCCCAAGAAGATTGTAGTTCTCTGATAACCCTTTTCATCGAATTTACCTTTGGTTTTTTCTTCATCAGATAATTCTGAGATGTGTTTACCTCTCCATTTTCTCATTTCATTGATAATTTCACAAGCTTTTCCAAGAGAGCTTGCTTGATAGCCAGTAGTTCTCATTGATTTTACCAAATCTTTTGCGTTCATATTAAATGCACTTGGTTGGAAGTAGTCAATGCCTTGGACTTTCACAAAATCATCAGGAACAGGAATTGAACGTTTGAATAAAAAATCCTCAGCATTTTCAACTTGTCTTTCTTTTTTCACTTTCTTTTTCACTTCTTTCACATTTTCCTTGATTTGTTTATCGTTCTTGATGGTAGAATCAGAGCCCATTTTTAAACAATTTCCAGCAAATAATAAATAGAATTGTCAATTGAGTAAAAATATTAAAAATTATGAGGTTTTATAAAGAAAATCAAAATAAAAAAATAACTAAACAATATATCAGAAAAAAAAATGGAGTTAAGTATTGCATTTATAATGTTCATTTTCTAGCGAAAAAAAGAAAAAAAAACAAATCCAGAATTTCGATCGCAGTGATTCTTTCAGTTTAAACCATAAACCAGTAAAAATGAATGAAGAATTGTGCGTGGCATTGGTTCCAAAAAGCGATGCATGTTGATTAGGAAACGACCATTGAACGAACAATCAACTCAGTACGTTAATTATCAGCCAATGTAGGTAGATCTTGTCCCAGATGTTTTTGATAGCTACTAATTGGTCTGAATTTAACACCTTCACCAAAACATTGCAACTAATAGAAAATACTTTCCTGGTGCTTGGTTGAGAGAACAATTTCAGACCAAAAACGCAGGTACAAAACAAATAGAATACCCCACACCGAGCTCCTATTGGCTACTCGGATATTATCATGTGACTTCTAGGACTGTTACTTGGAGGGTTGGCCGAGTGGTCTAAGGCGGTAGACTTAAGATCTACTGGGAGACTTCCCGCGCGAGTTCGAACCTCGCATCCTTCATTTTTGATTTTTGATTGGACAATCACGTGCACTTTTGCTGCTGATTCGAGCTCGATGGTCAAAGAAAAAGAAGAGAATAATTTGTTGTTTTAGTTTTGTCAAGCGAACGGAACTTGGTCCGACCATTTATAGCAAAACTTATCCGTATTCGAGATACGGATAGGAAATGTACGTATAAGATAAGCAATCCGCACATAACCGATTTCCGGCCGTTCGTTACGAGTTAATACACTTTCAAGCATTCATTCTAGTCGTTTAAATCCGGATGCAATATTCGATTCAATTAACTCAACTCTCTGATTTAATTCATTGATTTTGGAAGCCATTGGTGAAGTATCAAGTTCCCTTTCGTTATCACTATCAGNGTTCTTGACTTGGATGCTGTCAGGTTGACAGTCGTCGAAGGAAGGATAGAGATTTCTTCTAGTGCTCATGACTTAGTAGACTTCTCTTTCCTTTTCCTCTTGGTTTATTTTATTTCTATCTAGCTATTTAGTGATCATATTTATATTATTTGGATTGCAATCTTCATCAACGTATTTGTGAATTAAATGTTTTTTGCGGAAACACAATTTTCGTTTCATAAGTGGTTAAGTCTTGTGTATTTGGTTTGGGCAACGGACTATAGTGGCTTCACGAACGTCCGAGCTCGGATTGTGTTTTCCGGCCACACCTCGTGCAACACAATCTGTTTGGTGTATTTCAGATATTTCAACTGTGTAAAATCTCTGATTATAAAATTTCTGATTTTTAAGCTGAGAACCCCCACAGAAAACACCACGTCTGATACATTTTGATTGCCAGAATTTAATAAAAATCAATAAAAATCAATTAAAATCAATTAAAATCAATTAAAATCAATTAAATCAATTAGAATTATCCACAACTTAAATGAAAGCTGTCATCCAAAAGGTTAAATCGGCTTCAGTAAGCGTTGATGGGAAACTAGTGTCGTCGTATGTTCAGCTGTTCATTTCTTTACAACAAAACTCAATTTGCTTTTAAATTTTATCTATTAACAATCTTTTAAGAATTGGTAAAGGTCTACTTGTACTAATTGGAATTGGAATAAACGACTCCAACGAAGATTGCATTAAACTATCCAAAAAAATCGTCAACTTGAAACTATTCAAAACTGACGAAAATGACTTAAATGCTCCACATTGGAAGAAAAGCGTTAAAGATGTTGATGGCGAAATTTTGTCAATTTCTCAATTTACTTTATTTGCTAAAACTAAAAAAGGAACCAAACCAGATTTCCACAATGCAATGAATTCCACACTTTCAAAGGCTTTATATGATGATTTCCTAGGTGTATTGAAGAAGGACATCAATTCAGATGAAAAAATTAAAGATGGTGTCTTTGGTGCAATGATGGATGTGAGTTTGGTTAACGATGGTCCTGTTACAGTTATCGTAGACACAAAGGAATAAACTTAAAAAAAAAAGTAAAAAAAAAAAATTGTTTATTATAGAAATTCATTAGACTATTTATTTTAGAGAATTTAAAAGAAATGCCCTTTTCAATTTTTCAAATTTTTCAAATTCATTTTCTGGTTTGGATAAACAAGATAAATTTGAAAGCAAATAATTAATCTGGAATATTAATGATGCATTTGTTTCGTTACTTGTAATATCCTTCTCAAGTTCTTGGTTGAACTCTATCGCTTTTTTATTAAAATTTGCAACAATGTTTTTCTTATCATTAATAGCATTACTATTACTATTATTACTACCATTGCCACTTTTATTAAATTCAAACTCCTCTATTGTAATTGGTCTTGATATTACCGGAATATTCAACTTTACTTTGACATTGTTACAATTCAATCTGTATGTTTGAATTTTAGTAAAATCATCGGAATTGAGTAACAGCATTTTAATACTTGGATCCTTTTGAATCTTGTATAACGTATTTTCAATTATTTTCTTTCTCTTATTGATATAATTAAAACCATCAATGCTTCTATCATTAATCATATGATTACTAGTTTTACTATCAATGTTATTATTATTATTATTATTCTGATATTTAAAATCGTTATCATGAACAGCGCCAATATTTTTTTTATCAGTTTCATTTTCCTTCCGGTTGCTTTTTATTTTATTATTTTTTGAGTCTATTGATGTAGAACTAAAATTACTAACCGATACTATTGTGCTCTCTTTCTGAGATAAAAACGTTTCCAAATTACAATCCAAAGATTTAATCATCCCAAGTAGATTATTACCTCCAACTAGTTTAAAAAAAGACTTTTGATTGTTATCCTTCTCTTTGCTTTTATGTTTATTTTTGTTTTTATTCGTCTCATTAACAATTTGATTCACAAGCTCTTTAAATCCAAATTCAATATTCATTAAAAATCCTCTCGGTATGTTGTCATTCAAAACCACTATACTTGGTCTGTTTTTGCCATTTTTTTTCTTTGCGATTGGATAATTGACTGGAATATTTAAATTGATCTTCAAACTGTCCAAATCGTAGATGAAATCAGGATCGCTGGGTTTGACTAACAACGTCAAATACATTACACTGTCGTTGTTCTTTATGAGAATCTCTTTGATCATTTTCAAAATTCTCTTATTCGAATTCTTCGACTGATTTCCATCCGTTGTTCTCTCATCAGTGTTCATTTCATCTCTTTGAGAGCCTGTGCTGGTCTGAATGGCCTTGCCATTTACTGTGATGGGAGCGAATTCCTGGATGAGATACTTGATTTCCTGCAATTTGAACACTTGGTTTCTTTCCAAACCATCGTAAAACAGTTTGTTTCCTCTCCTGCTTCGATTATTGGTGTTCTTTCTCTTTTCTGTGGTTTTGGGGTTGTTGGCTTGTCTGTTGCTGCTGCTGTTGCTGTTGCCCCTGTCCTTAGCACCAGCCTGGCCCTGGTTTTGATCCTCACTCATTGTTGTGTTGGAACTCTTGGGGTATATAAATAAAAGCCCGGTTCTGTCCTTCTTATATCTCTCGAAACCAATGTATTTGCAGCAGTATTGACATTTGTATTAAGATCTGTATTACCAATCTTTTCCGCAGAGAGAATGTCTGAGATAAACTTTTCAGTCCGGTGACAAATTTTTTTAATTAATTTTTTTCAGGCTCTTGCTTGAGATTACCTCTCTTCTTTCTCTCTTCTTGCCCACTGAATATCCTACAGAAAAATGTCCAGGCCCATACCCAAGCCAAATGAAACCTTCAGCAGTGTTTATGATAGAGACAACGAGATTCTCTCTGCTAGATACTTGAACAGCAGTGGATACAGAATTCCCCCAGCCGTTGAGCCCTCACCCCAGGTTAACACAGATAACAGTTTCAACAACTTCAACAACAACAACTTCAGCAACAACTTTAACAACAACTTCATCAGCTTCAATAGTAGCATAGCAAACAACAGACCAAAGAAACACTCAATGCTTTCACAGAGTTTCAAGAACTCTTCGTTGCTAATGTCTGCTTCTCCTGAATCCGACGACACAATCACAAATCAAAACACTTTCGCAAACAGCAATTTTCCATACAGTGATAATCCTACAAATAATAAAAACAATGCTGATAACGAGAATACCAATAGAAATAACAGTAATACTCACATAATCAAAAATAATATAATAAACGAAGAGATTCCAGAGGTTTCATCTATACCTGTCTCTGCTTCTTTATCCACCCGTCATAATCTTAATAGTTTTACCAACTTTGATTCAAATGTATCCAACATTTCTGTAAATATCCAAAATCCCAACCAATCTGTTATTGATATCGTTAGTCAGCATTTGGTCAACGATAGCTCATCTGTTTTGAATGAAGATAACTCGCAATTTAATTCTTTGAGTCTACAAGGTGGAGACATGACAAGAGACTTGTACAATTGGAATAATAAACAACAGCAACAAAAAAGAAACAGAAGAGCATCCTCGTTCAGTGAATCAATTTCTGCATCCAATTACAATGGTGATGGTTCCAGCATAAACATCACTGCAAGTGATATGAAAGTTATTGGTGGTTTTAGAAGAGATCATTTAGCTCAAAAACACCAACAAAGTATTGATAATGGTGATTTCAGTCATACTAGCTTTAATGACAATAGTAACAGTAACATTAATAACAGTAATAATATCAACAATAATGCCGATAATAATAATAACAATAACAATAACATATTTAGAAATGTTGGTAACACCGCCAAACCACCATTCTTTACAAAAAATTTCATTGAATACTTAGTTTTGTTAGAACATTTTGCTGGTGAAGAGCTATCTGACGAGGAAGAAGAGATTTTGAAATTTCAACAGAACATTCAAAGTGAAAATTTGATTTTTCCAAATGAAACGTTTCCATTGTTACGTAATGAAGCACATAAAAGGATCTCCACATCGCCTTCTAACATTTCAACATTTAAATCGGTTCTACTTCTTTTAAAGGCATTTGTTGGAACTGGTATTGTATTTTTGCCCAAGGGGTTTTTAAATGGTGGATTGCTATTCAGTATATTTATCTTGTGTTTTTTAGGAATTTTGTCTTATTGGTGTTTTCTTCTATTAATATGTGTCAAAGTTAAAACTGATTCAGAAAGTTTTGGAGAAATTGGGTTTAAATTATATGGATCATACTTTAAAAGATTGATTTCGTTTTGTTTGATTTTATCGCAAATTGGATTTTCAAGTGCTTACATTGTATTTGTTGCTCAAAATTACAAAGCATTTTTCAAACAATATTTTGAATTAGAATACTCAATTGCAATTCTTATACTTTTTCAACTACTCTTTTTAATGCCTGTATCATTAATAAGAAAAATCTCCAAATTAACAATTTTAGTTGTAATATCTGAAATTTTTATTTTAATTGGGATAGTTTATATTTATGTTTATTCATTTTCTAAATTGGTTTCGGACTACGAACCAGATTATGAGCTATTTAATCCTCAAAGCTGGACTATCTTTATTGGAACAGCCATTTTCACATACGAAGGAGTGGGATTATTGATTCCAATTCAAGAATCAATGAAAAAACCAAAAGAATTTCCAAAGGCTCTTGGAATTGTATTTATAATCATTTCATTGATTTTTGTATCTATTGGAGCATTTTGTTATATGGCATTTGGATCAAATACTGAGACAATTATTTTTTTAAATTTACCCAAGGAATCTAATAGTTCAAAATTTATTATTTTCATTTATCCTCTAGCGATATTATTGTCAACTCCATTGCAATTGTTTCCTGCAATTAGAATTTTAGAAACAAGTTTTTTCTCTAGTAAATATAGCGGGAAATATGACAACTCAATCAAGTGGAAGAAAAATATCTTTAGAGTGATTTTTACAATTTTGGTTGCTTTAATTTCATTAATTGGTAACAATGATTTAGATAAATTTGTTTCATTGATTGGATCTTTTACATGCATTCCATTAATTTATATTTTCCCACCATTGTTACATTATAAATCATTTCAAAACCTGGATGAATCAGATGAAGATCCCTCAGTTTTCAATCATTATATCACAAGATATTTAAGTTTGTTTATTTGCGTGTTTGGTGTTATAATAATGTTATATAGTTCATTCAGCACATTATTTTGCTGAAATCAAAAGTCATATGAAATTTTGTAGAAAATGGTTATATTGATTTACGTTTAATGGTATTTAGGTTTTTAAACAAAAAGACAAAATAAAATTTTTATTAAAATGCTTTAATTTTTATTATATTTATTTTATTTATTACTATTTTTTTTATATAGAATTACTTTTATTTTCTGTTTATATTGTTTTGCATTTGAGTTATAGGTTAATTAAAAATGAAAAAAAAAGCCGATTAAGTAAAATGAAATTGAGATCTTGAATATAAAAGAATCTAATAGGCGATGAAATAAAAAATATTAAAAAAAAACCTTAAAATATCAAAATAAAAATGTACTTATAAATGTAATATTATATATATTATATATTGTTACCAATTTTTATGTTTCATAGAACATGGGTGGTTAGTGTAGTGGTTATCATACTTGCCTTCCAAGCATGTGACATGGGTTCGATTCCCGTACCACTCATTTTTTCTACATCTTTATAAATAAATTTTACTTATGTAATCTTGTTGTTGCACGAGGTGTGGCCGGAAAACACAATCCGAGCTCGGACGTTCGTGAAGCCACTATAGTCCGTTGCCCAAACCAAATACACAAGACTTAACCACTTTAACACCAAATAAAAATCATTTCAAAAAGCAAATTTGTTTTCTTGCTTCTTGAGTAGTGTGCTTCTTGGGTGATACTTTGGTTTTTTCAATTGAATGTACAATTCTTTAGACTAAAGGTGTTACTAGTACTGCTATTGTTCGCACAAACCTTTTTTGTCAAACATTTTCAAACAGTTTGAAATGAATTCAAAGTTGGAACTCTCACCTGATCTGATTTACCGAAATACCAAACGCCTCTAACGAGCGCTAGTAAGAACATTAAACCGGAAGTTGGACCTAAGAACACCCTTGAAAACGTGATCTCGGAGGTCCAATATCGCGGTTATATTAATTTTGTGGATCTAATCCTGATTAGGTGGATGTTGAAACCATAACCCACTTTGGTTTTATTGATGGTATTCTTTTTATTGGAACTTTGAGTTTAATAATAATGATATATTTTCTCAAAAATTCGAATATTTCATCAGAAGATCAAAAATAGATAAAAAGGGAAACATATTATTGTTAATAAGAATATTATGGTAAAGCTTGCTAAAATAGGTCATCTAAACTTATTCTTGTTTTTGGGCTAGAAAATAATATTTTTGTTATAAATTGAAATGAATTGCGATCTCAGATATTTTAAATTCAAAACCAAGAAATGAAAGCATCTAAAATGTGTTCAGTTACTTTGAGATTAAGATTGTGTTATTTTTGGTAAAATGGTCAAATATAGATGCGACAAATTAGTGTCATCGGAAAAATCAAAGACCTATTCTGAAGAGATTTGATTTCTGGTGATTCTGTTTTCTATGGTACAAAACAATTAAGTTTCAATTTCAAAGTAAAAACAATTTTAGCAGTAGCCGCTTGTTCAAGCCATGATCAAAGAGACAAAATTGCATTCTACATCAAATTCCAATCAACACCAAATTAAATTCTTTGTGATAAATAATAGAACAATGCTCCTGCGTAAATATGTAGAAAAACAACAGACCTCTCCTATGTGATGCTCACGTTTTTGTATGTGTGCGTATGCATAAGCAGCGAAAAAGAAAGTCGCAGAGCTGTCTTTCCTGGATTTAGTGGCCTGTTGCTGACGAGTATAGAACAATTTTATGGGTTGTGATGAGCATATAATGGACGGGTTGGTATGCAGAAACTACTCAGCAGACCAAAACTATGCTTGGTCCTTTGTCAAGAAAACCCACCGAGCCTGTTTGATTCAGACAAAGAGCCCATGCCATAAACACAGGTCCTTGTGACGATGGCAGCGATGTGGATGCAAACAGACTCTCTTGAACTTTGCAATCAACAGTACAGACCCTTGAATACAGTTCTCTCCAAACAATAGAGCAATGTTCCAGACGCTTCTCCAGCCTCCGCCGCCTCACGAGGCGCTGCAGTTCCACCGGCGTGGACCATGCAGCTGATAAAAAACAGTTTCCTGGTGCCAAACACTTTGCTTGTTTGCTATCTATTGCTTCTCCTCTTTCTGCTGTTTCTGCCAACAAACCTGAGATGAGCAACAACCCAACCCAAGGTCTGGCTGTTACCAACAACCACACTCTTCTGGAAGACAGTTCTCATCCCGATGAACCACCTCCTCCATATTCTGAGCTAGACCCATTGAAACACAATGAGGTCTTCACTCCAATGTTTTCTGCTACCGGTGGTGCTAATCACCAACAACTTCAACAAAACAATACAGCTACTTCAGACTTAAATGCAAACGAAGTAGAAGGGCCTGCTCCTCCATTGCCTAAAAGACTGACAATTGCTGTTATGGAACCACAACATACAGCTAATAGCAACAGCATAAGTATTCATAATAATACTAGTAATAGTCCTGCTCCAATGCAAAATTCAGAAAATCTTGATTTTGATGATGAAAACACTCCCCCTACTTTAAAAGGGGCATTTCCAGCTCCTCCAATTCACTATTCTAGAAGAATTTTTTCTACCTCGTCAAAACACGATGATCCATACCACCAGCACCCTTCACAAGTACGAACTTTACATCCTAATCCAACCACAGCACCACAAAACACTCCTCCTCAGACTTCATATTATAATTCTGCCAACAATAACTATATCAATAATAACAATAACGATTATAACAGGTTTCATCATCCAAACTGGAATCAAAGTTGGAACCATAATCAAAATTATAACCCAAATTATCCGAACTGGAATCAAAATTGGAATCAAAATTGGAATCAAAATTGGAATCAAAATTGGAATCAAAATTGGAATCAAAATTGGAACTACAATTACCCAAACTATCAATACTATAACCGAAATTATAATCACTACCCATATGGAAATTATAACAATAATAGCAACAATAATTTTTCAAATAATGAAAATTTTGATCCACCTGCTTTACCTCCAAGAAGAAATTTTACAAAGTAATAAATTGAATTGAATTGAATTTACTTGATTTTTTTTTTAAAATTATTCTTATCTTATTATTTTTATCTTATCTAATTGTTTTTATTCTGTTTTGTTAGTTTATTGTTTATGCTTTTCTTTCCTCCACCTCTTTATTATACTTTTTTTTTTTTGGTTTTATTTTGCTTCGTATTATTTTATTTTATTTTCTTGTTTTATTCCATTCCAAATTTAATATATAATATACCGCTTTTTTCAATTTTTAATCGACTGAATAACAGCCAATTTTATATGGCCAAATCTTTAATCAGATTTATTTAAATATCCAAAAATGAAATAAGCAATAAAACAAATGATAAAAGAAATGAAAAATTAAAAAAATTAAAAAACTTAAAAAACTTAAAGCTGAAAAAAACCTTATAAATCTATAAATCTATAAATTATCTAATTGTTTTTTTAGGTTCCAATGCAAATGATTGCATTGATAAATTACTAGTCCTATTATGAAAAATATTACTATTACCAGTATTATTATTAGAAATATCTTTTTTTGAACTTGATGGGGATACAGTAAAGGATTGAAATTCTCCCATTGAATCACTTCCATTTTCACTTTCACTTTCATTTCGCTTTGCATTTTTATCGTTTCCATTGTGATGAGAAATATCAAATCTCAATGAAATTGGACTCAATGCATTAGTATCTATGCTGATAAATCTTTTTGAAAAATCTTCTTCTTTGGTAGGTAAAGAGCTTGGAGAAATTGATGCAAAGTCTCCCCAGTCATCATCTGACTCATTTCCTTTTTTTCTTTCATCCCCTGGCCTTTTTCTCTCTATATCATTTATAATTTTATCTATTTTAGATTCGTTAACTATAATCTTTGGTGATTGGATTGGTGTTTTAAGAGAAGGTATTTGACTCAATTTTGTCTTTATTTTCCTTGGTGTATTATCTTTTTCTTTATCAACAATTTTTGTTTCCATTTTCTTTTCAGAAGGTGTTGATTTACTCTTTTCTGGAATTGAGTTGTTTGGGGTTTTTGGGGTTTTAATTTGATTTTGAAAATTGATTTGTTTGGTATTTGTTACATTATCTGAAATTGAATTGGGTGTTTCTTTAATTTTTTTAATTTCTATTTTATCTGATTGAATTTGATTTTCGGTTTTAATATTATCTAATTTAGGTTTAGAAAAAAATGAAAACCAACCATTGGTTTTTTTATTTTTATCCTTATTTTCATTCATATTTTTATCTTTATTTTCGTTACTATTCTCGCTACTATTCTCGTTACTGTTTTCATTACTGTTTTCATTATTTTTTTGATCTGTATTTTGATCTGTATTTTCATTGTTGTTTTCATTACTGTTTTCAGTATTTGGATTAATTTTTTGAATATTTTTAGAAGAATGATCACTTTTTATGCTTTTTGTGCTTTTTGTGCTTTTTATACTTTTTATACTTTTTATACTTTTTATGCTTTTTACACTTTTAGTATCATCAATGTGATTTGGAAAATCAAACAACAGATTATTATCATCATTATTATTAGTAGTATGATTGTTATTAGGGTGGTTATTATTGCTTGATAATTGACCATATTCGCCCATTGAAAAATTACCAAAATCATCATCATCGTCACCATAATCATCATCACTATAATAATTAAAACCATATTCATCATCATCACTATTATTGTTTTTGTTACTATTTTTTTTTGATTTGCGAGATTGATCGTTTAATTTGAACTGAAAATTGAAAAAATCATCATCATCTTCAGTAGAATCAATTTTTTTATTTTTATTTTTATCTTTGTTATTATCATTATTTTTATCATTATTATTATTATCATTATTGTTATTATTATTTTGATTGTTTTTAAAAAAATCCTTGGATGATAAGAAATTTCTTTTTATGGCTTTTGAGTTTGATAGTTGGTTTGAGTTTGAGTTGAAATTAAAAGTTTTAGTAATAAAATTTAGTAAGATGGGTTTTTTTGTATCATTAATATTGTCTTTATTGTCATTGTTATCTGTATTGTTAGCACTATCTGTATTTACATTATTTTTGGTAATATCATTGTTTTCTTTTTGATTACTTTGAGCCGTATTTTGGGGAGAATTTTGAGAAGCATTTTTGAGTAAATCATTTTTGATTCTTTTATTTTGCAAGATTAAAGATGCTTTTGAAGCATGGCTAGTTAATTGATTAGAAATTGAGTTTAAAAGTGAGTTTTCATTATTATTATCAGGTTTGTTATTATTAATATTACTATGATCAGAAGACCAATGAAATATTTTCGAATAATTTTGAATTTCTTTTTGATTTATATTATTTTCAAAGTTGTCATCAGTATTGGTGTTGATATTGTTGTTTAATATAAGATCATTTGAATTCCAGATTGATATAATTTTGATGATATTTTGATAAATATTTGACAGATGCCAATTTAAAAAATTAAACGAGTCACTTCTTTTATGTTTATTATTATTATTATTATTAGGGAAGGAATTATCTTTAGTAGTGAAAAACTGTTTTGTTGGTCTTAGTAAGGAATAATAAAATTTTCTTGAGTTTTTAGCTTTGTCTAGTAATTGAATTGGATCAGTCATTTGATTTGGGTTATTGATTTGATCAATTCGATTAGAATTTTCGTTGAATATGTTGCCCATTAATTTATTGATGTCAATCAGTAGATTTAAATTTGATATGTAAGATAAACTTGGAATTTCTGATATAAATTCCCCAAAGTCTTCGTTATTATCAGAATCAGAAAGATAATCATTATGGTTTGAGTGATCTGAGTGATCTTCCTGTTCTTCCACATTCTTTTGATCCTTGTGGTGAATGGGATCATCAATAATAAGAACCTTCTGTTTATCTGTCCCAAAGTAGTCTCTGTCCAAAATCTGACGATTCTCTTTCAATTCTGTCAGCTCTTTCGTCACACCCAGCTTATCCAGCTCATCCAGCTCATCCAGCTCATCCAGCTCATCCAGCTCTTGCAGCTCCTGCTCTTGCTCACCCCATCCAAGATGGCCACTGTAATCGACATCTCCCGGCCATGCAACTCTGGCAGCAGCAACACCAAAGACAGCTTCTCCTACGTCGCCAGCAACAGCCCAGGGATTGTGGTCTACGTCTTCAGCAGACATGGCACTCCTCCACTGTCGTCTCATCAATGCTGTGTCTTCTTCTGCCTCTTCTCTGATCTGTGCTCCCCAGACCCGCAGCGATGGCACATGCAGTCAGAAACCTACAACAGCACTGATACACGCTGCAGGACGCTTGAACACGCCGGAAAGCATGCATATGCAGCCCTCCCGTTGCGGGACGTTGTTGGGGCCAACCGCAACGGGGCCCTGCGGAACAGCGCCCGCATAGGCGCTGGACAGATTCCAGAACGTTTTTCGAGCGGGCACAGAAGTATAAATGGGAGGGCAAATCCGTCCACATCTCTCTCCTGGGCTGCTTCTTCTCCTGCCTCTGCTGCCCGACTGTTGAGAGTGTCTTCTTCCTGTGCTGCCGCTTCCGCTGCCTCTTCTGCTGCGGCCCTCTTTTCCTGTGTCTCCACCATGACTCCCACCTCTGTTCAGAACCATAGCCACAGCTCCCGTCTCAACCTTCCTTCCCTCGTTGCTCCCTCTGTGAAAGACCCTCTGTCGACAAAGATCTCCAATGTTTCCATTGCCACCACTGCCAGCACTACCACCAATGCAAACAATCCTAGCAACACCGGCATCGCCAAAAATGCTGTTCTTCTAGTAAACAACCCCAAGTTAACCACTAAAAATACCGCTAGCACCACAATCAACAGCATTTGTTCAAACATAAGCGTTCCCTCAAAGAAGAAAAAAAAGGACTCCACGACAGGAAACCACACTGTTTTCATTCACAAACTATACGATATGTTGCAAGATAGCTCAATATCGCATCTCATCTGGTGGTCCAGTGATGGCAGAAGCTTCTTCATTTCTCCCGGTGAACATTTTTCTCAGGTTTTGGCGAGCTTCTTCAAACATACCAATGTTGCCAGTTTTGTTCGCCAGTTGAATATGTACGGTTTCCATAAAATCAATGAAAATTCTTCGGCTTCGACTCAAAACCAATTGCATAATAATACAAATCTTAAAAATCTTAAAAATTTGAAAAATGCCGATAATTCAAAAGAAGATATCATTTCAAAAGACAATACTAACTCCAAAGACAACCCAAATCCAAATGAAAATAACAACAAAACTAGTTCAACCATTGGGATATGGGAATTCAGACATGCCTCCGGTGTATTCAAAAAAGGTGATATAAACGCTTTAAACACGATAAAAAGAAGAACTTCAAAAAATATTCAATCTCAACAATTACAATCAATTAAAGACGAAAATAATATCATTTACGATAATAATAATAATAATAATAACAATATCAACAACATCAACCACATTATCAATAACATCAATAATAACAACAATAATAGTAGTAATAATAATAACAACAATAGTAATAACAATAATGACCTTATATTAAATCAATCTCAAAACGATTTGAAAACTAATATCCAGAATTCATCAACCACTAATTTACTTCACTACAATAACGATAACTCTATATCTTCCTTAAACAACTCTATGCTATATCATAACAACAACAACAACAATAATAATAATAATAATAACAATAACAATAACAATAACAATAACAATCATATAAATGAATCATTCGACCTGCTAAATCAAAAATTTAACGACCTCAAATCAACCGTAGACAAACTAAAATACGAAAACAATATACTCCAAAAAAAATATCACGACTCAGTTATAGACCTTAAAAATACAAACCTCGACATGGTAAAACTATTAGATATCCTCCAAAACTCAATCAAATCCAATCCAAATCCAATCCAGAATTCAAATTCAATTCATTCTTTTAACTCCTTCAACTCTCTAGATCTGGACTTGCAAAATTTCAAATCTTCAATATTAAAAAGAACAAACAGCCATTTCTTCCCTAAAACTAACCAAAACAATCAATATCCTCAAAATAACCAGTATAATCAAATCCAATTTCAACCCCCACCAATCATCAAAACTTCCTTTCATAACATCAAGTTTTCCTCAACAAAGGAAAGACAAATGAGCATATTATGCGATCCTCTAGCCCAAATTCCTGGCTACAACTCAACTCCATCTCAATCACAACCTTCAAACAACAACATCATCAATAACAACATCAATAACTCCTTAGCTGGAAGTTTCCTATCAAACCCTCCAAGCTCAAAGACTTCCATCAATTCCACTTTCAGCCTATCAACTCCAAATCTAGACTCTTCTGACATTTCCTCAATCAAGACAACTTCAAATAATAAATTCAAAAATATATCAATTATACAAAGAAATCCCAGCGATTTCAATACAAGATCCCCTTATTCACCTCTAATAAGTCCTGATTCAAATGACAATGATCATCAAAACATTCATAACAATATCAATAACAATTTTTTAAATAAAAGGGATCAGGACTTCAATTTTAATAATAATAAAAACAGCAATAATAATAAGAATAGTATCAGCTTTAGAGAAAGAAGACCAATGTCTTATCCACAGGTTTTGCCTGAAATCCCAAGGTTAATCCATGAATCTGACTCAATATCATCGAGAAAGAGACACGCATCTAATGATGTCTCATTTGATAGATCTTCTATCTATTCAAACTCGAATAGCAACTCAATTTCAGCAAGTATTGCCACTTTAAACGACAATACATCCTATAGAAAACAATCTTTTTTTTACAACTCTCCCAAAAATTCTTTAACTTCTAATATTAGAAATTCTAATCTAACTTTAATTACAGATAATAGTAATAACAACAACACTGATAACACTCTTAATGGTTCTAACGATAACGATAATCAAAATAAGGATGTCCATATAAACAACACTAGACAGAGTGCTGTCTACTCGCTTCTAAATCCCTTAGTTGCCTCATCACCGGAAGATGTCTCATTAACTGATAATCTATCAGAAAACCTTGAACCTGATGCCAAGAGAGGTCGTTTTGAAAATTGATATATCCTCGGAGTTTTTTGCACTATCTATATACTATTATTTCTATTTTCTTGTTTTTTTTTTCAGTTTTTTAATGGAAAGATTGGATCTTGGGGTTTTTCTCGGTTAAAAAATTTTTGTTGATAGTTTATTTAAAAGTTTATTTACTAATTGACTCATTTTAATATTTTCACTTCTGATTTAATTTATTTCAGTAATTCATTTCAATAATTCAATTCAATAATCCAGTTTGGGCAATGTTTGAAGAATTGAAATTTCAAGTCACATGCATCAATTGTTTAGTGTTGAAAATAAGGGAATCTATCACCTGACTGAATTTCCGTTTAAAGAAGAATCTGTTTTGCGACCGTTTTCATTTTTCAAAATTACAACACGTGACACAAAAATCAGAGGGAAAATCAAAATGGCTCTGATTGGCTGAAACGATGAGATGAATTTTCTAGATAATTACCATCAAGATTGAAAGATATACCTGAAAATCATTCGGAAGCACTTTTAATATAACGATACAAGTATTAAACCAAAAAAGATAACTGAAAGCTGAGAAATATAATTGAATTCTTAAAATGTCAGACATCAAAAGTACTTCACCAGTAGCACCACCATCCCAAACACTTTTAAATGATAAATGGGATGTAGTATTATCCAATACATTAGTTAAAACTGGATTAGGATTTGGATGTGGTGTTTTAGGATCTGTTTTATTTTTCAAGAGAAGAGCCTTTCCAGTTTGGTTAGGAATTGGTTTTGGTTTAGGTAGAGGTTATTCTGAAGGTGATGCTATCTTTCGTTCTCCAGTTGGTTTGCGTCATACTCAGGCTTAATTTATTTCAATCAATCAATAAACTAATGAAGTGAAAAAAAAAATCAAAAAAAATCTAATATAGGTTTAATCAAAACTTTAATCAAAATTCAATAAAAATTTAGTAAAAATTTATAAAAGCTGACAATTATACATAAATATAAAATGAAAATTAACATTATTATTGTTTCAATTAATTTTCAGTGTCTAAGTTTTTTTTTTTTTGTTAGCTATTAAAAATTTCATGTTTAATTCATTTAATCAATTAACAAAAGAAAGAAAGAAAGAAAGAAAGAAAGAGAATAAAGAAGAAAAAAAATTACTGCTTGTTTAAAATATGTTTCTTTAAATTTTTTTGTTTCCACTTTTTTTAACTAGTTATCTTACATTTCCATTTTCATATCCTGTTTTTAATCATTTTCTAAATATTATCAAATTATAATATATAAATATTCCAACTCATTTTACTAAAGAATAATAGTGGAAAAGAAAGTAATTACATTAAGCATTAAACATTAAGATACATGATTTACAATTCGAAATTGATGCAAAATAAGTAAACGAAAAGCAATAGAATTATTAGAATTAATGTATTATTATTATTATTATTATTATTATAATAATAATTAATATGATTATTAAAATCATTAGAAACTTGAAAATACTAAATTTTGTTAATATTAAAAACTCAATTGGAAAGAAATAACCAGAAAGATAAATCTTTAAAAGAAAAGCCAAAATATTATAAAAATAATAATATAAAGATAGTATAAGATAGGGTAAAGATAAGATAAAAAAGATAAAAAAGATAGGAAAAATAAGAAAGATAAGAAAAATAAGAATAGCAAATGTAAAAATAAAATATTAAAGATTAGAGATCTAATTGAAAACAGATATGCAGAATAAAAACCAATTTGTAAACAAGAACAGAAAAAGAAGGAACTGACAAACAAAAAAAAAGTAATAAAGTAATAAAGTAATCAAGTAATAAATAAACAGTAAGAAAATTAACGAGAGTGAATGATACAAATATAATATGCTGTTTTTAGTAAAAAATCAAAAAAATCAAAAGAGTGGAATGGAATTCATAAGAATAAAACAAGTTAATAAAAATCAAACGTAGAGACAAATTTTAAAACAACCCAAAGCACGATACACATGACAAAACAATCATAATAGTATAAAACCAAAAAAAAAAAAAAGGGATAATTAACTGGAGGAAAAAAAACACCGGAAGAAAAATATTAAAGTCTGAATTTATAGGGCATTAAATTGATGGCAAGAATTTAGGTAATTTAACGATTCAGTTGGAATTAAGTTGGAAGAGGGGAGATGGATTTTGAAGCTGGATTTTGATTATTTAGAAGAGAATTTCGATTAAGTCTTTGACTGTTTAATCTTAGTAGTTCTATATCATTTGATTCTTTAATGATGCCGGCTCTTTGGGCGTTGTTTAAGTTTGGGTCGACTAAAAGAGAGTTATTTCTTATTAGAGAGCTTGTTCTGTTGCTGGTAATGTCATCGTTGAGCGAAGACATGACTGAGTTGATAGTGTTTATGGCGCTTTCAATTGTGTTCATTGCTGAGTTGATTGAGTTGATGGCTGAGGTGATGGAGACTCTGTTTAGGTTTGAGAGGTCAACCGAGCTATTTGAGAAGGAGTTTCTAGGAAAGTTGTTGTTGTTGAGGTAGTTGTTTGTGAGGGAGTTTCTGTTTGATACCAGGTTTGAGAAGATTAGTTCGTGGTTTTGGTTGTTGTTTGGGAGAGAGACAATTGACTCGACTATTGATACGGCGTCATTTTGGTGTAAGTTGCTGATGATTTCGTTGTCGTTATCGACGGTTATGACAGGGTTTTGGTTGCTTATTATTAGGATGTTTGAGTTGTCCGAGGTGTTGTTATTGTTGTTGTTGTTGGTGATGTTTAGTTTGTTTTCGATGCTGTTTAGAATGTTATTGTTGGCGAATTTAAAGGGAGTGATTTGGCCATCTCTGACTTTTTGGTTCAAGAATTCTAGGTATTCTTCGGTAAAGTATTCATCGTTAGAGGGAGAGTTGTTGTTGTTGTTGTTGTTGTTGTTAATGGGTAGAAACCAAAATAGGGGATTGCTGCCCATGACTTGGTTCCAGTTTTGAAGATGGGAAGATTGTTTGAAGGGTTTGTCATTTTTGGATACTTTGATGACTACTCTGTAGAGGTTGAGGTAGTTGTAGTTGATGTATTGGTAATTTGATGGGTCTAAAACAGGAGTGTCCTCTGAGTTGTGAAGATTTTTGGAAGATTTTTGAAGTTTTTGAAGGGCCTTTTTGTATCTTTCTTGGTTTAGTTTTTCTATAGTTGTTTGGTTATTGAAAATGAGGTAGAAGTGTTGCGAGATAAGGCCGTATAGGATGGACAACCAAAGAAAGGATATGAAGAGGATGATGATAAAGTTTGGGTTTATTCTTTCAGTGTCGTTGATGACATCTTTGATGTGTTCTGGAAAGTAGATGAGAGTTGAGACAAAGACAAAGAGAATGAGGAAGAAGAAATGGAGGATGAAGAGAAAGAAGATCTTGTAGTTTTTTTTGCCAATGACAATGCCGATCCAGATGCAAAAGTGGTCCATTTTGGGGATGCAGTGGCCTAGTTCGCTCGAGTGAGAGGTTCTTAGAGGTTTGATAGAGTTGCAAGTGGAGCACCAGAAGGGAAGGCCATCTCTGTTACAGTAAAAATACTCTGGGATTTGGTGGTCTAGAATTGGGTTGTTGTAGGTGTATGGGGGGATCTTTTGGGGCAAGAGGCCAGGGCCCTTTATGACGATGAGTAGCCATAGAAACCATATGTAGAGAAGAAAGAGGGAGAAGATGGAGATGAAGACGATGGAGATTGCAATGGAGTGGGTTTTGATTTTGTAGAGCTGGACGTAGGAGAATTGGTAGCAGTAGATGTAAATGGTGTAGAGTAGGAGAAAGTTTGAGAGGTAGGGAACAGATAGTTTTAGGAAACGAGAGAGTTTTCGTTTGAAGAGGTTGAGCAAGTTGGATATTGATTTCTTTTTGTTTGGAATTTTGTTGAGATTTACTGTTGAAGAGGAAAAGTATCTTGAGTCCGAGGGATCAGTTATTATATCAGACAAGTTATCGTGATTGATACTATTGGCGTTATTAGTGGTGTTGTTAGTGGGGCTGTTAGTGGTATTATTGGCAATGTTATTGGTATTGGGGTTGTTTGAGGACTGGAGGATGTTTTGTAGAGACTTGATGGACCTTATGGACTTAAAAGACTTTATCGACTTTGAGTTGAATTGGTAGAGATTGAATTTTGCCTTTACAGTAGTGTTCTTTTGGAATTGATTGGAAGAACCATTGAGAGACATGTTAGAGGCAAAGATAGCGAGGAAAGAAACCCAAGCAAGAGCAAGTTATCGAGTCAGAAAGTGAACAAAAAAAGGAAGAGTGAAAAAAAAAGCAGCAACGAATAGAACGAATAGAGAAAAAAGGAAAGAGCAATGGGAGACCAGGAGCAGAGTTAAGGGAACGAGAGTAGAGAAGGAGTGAAGTGGAGCCGCGATGAGATGTGAGGAAGAGCCTTTTCTTTCTCCAGCATCCTTCAGCTCTTCTCCCAGCACAGGAAGCAGAGGCAGCACGAGAAGCACCACATTTCCGTCCCTGGAATGTGGTCCCGCCCCAAACACGCTCACGCCCGCAGCTGACCCAGCGCACGTGTGCTGACGTAAGCAACAACGGTTGGCTGTTGTTCTGACTCAGCACACGTGTGCTGAGTCAGCGTTGCCGAACGCGTCGCCGTGTTTTGGTGTTTACGTGGGAGTTGGCGTCGGGAGCAGTGTATATAATGTGTAGGTATAAGGTGGAAGAGCCTCTGCTGCTTCTGCTGCTTCTCGTCCATCTCCAGTGCCTCTTCTCTCTCTTCTCCTGCGACGCTAACAATGGTCACTCCCTTTCTTGCCTCCAACGATGCTCTTGCCAACCCCATTTTGAAGAAACCTCTCGCTGCTCATCCCAAGAGATCTGCTCTTGTCGACCTCTCGCTCGACACCAACGCCGGCAACTCCTCCTCCACCACCACCAAGCCTCTCGACAATGGCATAACCTACATCAATTCCTCTCCTTGCATCAAGAACAACCCCATAAAGCTCACCACCACCCAACTCAACAAAAATGGCCAACCGACCGCCAACAACTCTCTTAAGAACATCACCGCCGACGATATCCACCACCACGATATCCACCTCCATGACAGTAATAATGATAACAACAAAAAGAGAAGATTTAATGTTCTAATTACCCCAGACTCAAAGTCAAAAAAGATTAAATTATTGACCCCTGTCCATTCAATAAACAACACCAATATCACCGACCATGACAATCATAACACTACTGATAATAATAATAATAATAATAATAATAATGATAATAGTGATAATAATGATGATGATGATAATAATAATAATAATAATAATAATAATAATAATAATAATAATAATAATAATAATAATAATAATAATAATAATAATAATAAAGATCTTAAAGATCATAACAACAATGAGGAACCAAAAATATCAACGTCAAATGAACAACCAAAGGCCCAAACAATCCCCCAATCAGATACCTCCCAGAAAATATCTTCCAAAGAATCAAATGAAAACATCTACTTGAACTACATCCTCAACAACTCCTTTTACTACGACTACAACCAATCGACCAACGACTACTCCACTGAACTATTCAACTACCAATACACCCTTCAGTTCCTCCCGAAAAATATTCCCAATAAAAACTCCTTCAAATCCCACTCAAACTTGAACAACAAAATGAGATCCATCCTAAATGACTGGCTCATCGAAGTCCACTTGAAATTCAACCTATCTCCTCAAACCCTCTTCTACTCAATCAACCTAATCGACATCATCCTCTCCTTCTACCCAAACAAAAACTTCAAAGTCGAAAATCTACAGCTTCTAGGTATATCCTCACTTTTCATTGCCTCAAAGTTCTTTGAAAAAAATCTACCTTCCATCAAATCCTTTGAGTTCCAAACTGAAAACTTTTGTAAAATCTCGAAAATCAAAAAATTCGAATTCAGAATCCTAAACATCCTCAACTTCAACCTCTTCAACTTTCCCACCTCCTTCTACTTTCTATCAAGACTACTAAACGACTTTCTATCAACCTTCTCCTCAAACCCAGCCATATCTTCTCTAAAAGAAAAGCTCATCTTCCTCTCCCACTATCTAATCGAATCAACCCTTCTAAATAACAAACTAATTGGCCAACTACCCTCAAACCTAGCCATTGCCTCCTTCTATCTTGCCTTGAAAATCCTAAACATCGATTTTCTCCTAACCAGTAAATCCTTCAACTTCAACACAAACCTATTCAATATTCAAAATAAAATCAACAACTCAAACTTCATCCAAATCAAATCAATCATCCTAGAAATCTTCAACTATCTCATCAACAAAATCATCCACAAAGAATTCTTCAAAAAATACGCTTCCAGTTTCTTCCTCAAAGTCTCCATAATCGCTAGATTCTGGTCAAAGGACTTGGTTCTCAAAAAAAACCAAAAAATAATCGATCTAATTCAAAACGATATCAACCAAAACTTACTATACGATCCAATCTCCTCCGAATCCACTGCTTCCTCTTCAGAATCCTCTTCCACTGAATCTACTGATTCATATCAATACGTTATTTCTGATGAAACCATTTCAAGCACCTCTGAATTAGAAGTAATAAACTCATCTGAAGACGACAACGACAAAGATAACAATAACGACAATGAAAATGAAAATGACAACGACAATGATAAAGAAAATAAGGCAGAAATTGTATACTTGAGCAGCAGTGATAACGACTCAGACTCTGATAACGTTCAATACATCAATAACAACACTCCTGAGCATTACAACGAAGACAGTGATTGCGAAAATATCGAATCCATTAACAACAGATACTTGCTACCTCCTCTGGAACCCGATAGAACTTGATCAGTAATTTCTTATATTATTACACTATTACACTATTTCACTACTTCACTACTATACTATTGTATTAAATAACAAAAGAAAAATTACATCAATTCATTTCTAACTATTTATTCCTATTAAAATCATTTTTCACTGCTTTTTTTTCTTTTTTTGGTTTCTTTTTTACAAGATTTTGCATTTAGTTATCTACATAAACCTCCTTCGATGTATTTAGCAGCTGCTTTTTATTCTTTATTTCCCCCTTTTTTGACTAACTTATGTCTATCTTCCATTTCTACTTCCATCTCTATTTATACTTATATATTGTTTATAGATTTATTTCATTTCACTTAATTCAAGTTCCTTTTTGTCCTTGCTCTGCTCTGAGCTGGATCATTTGAGTCCACTTTAGCTTACTTTTCTTCCTATTGTATAATTCCTATTTTTCCACTCGCATGTTTACCAATGGATAAAGGTTTATAGCTTTACAAAATACTAATCTTTCTACGCTAACTAACTCTACACTCTTCTATCTATCTTGCTTTCCTCTTTTTTTTTTTCATCCCTCTTAATAGATGAATCAAACTGGTCCTTGTTTCCTTTCTCATATCGTTATTCTCTCTTAAACAATGGAAGTGAGTGATCCTAATCCAAACATTAAGCCCCAAATCATCGCCAGCCAAAACACCTCCAACCCCAACTCCAACCTCAACTCCAGCAACAAACTCACCACTACTGCTCAAAAGTCCCACGACGATAAGAAACTCGTCAAGAAAAGAAACCTAGCTCACTACTCCCTTTCCTGTGTTCGTTGTCGTCAAAAGAAAGTCAAGTGCGATAAAGACCAGACTCCATGTCCCAACTGTATCAAGTCAAACTCCATTTGTGATAGAGCTATTGGCGATGGAAGATCAAAGAGATACAAAAACTCCTACGTAGCTGGCTTGGAAAAGAAGCTAGAACACTACCAGAGCTTGTTGAACAAAATCAGACTAGATCCCTCCTTAATCCACTCCATAAAGACATTCGAATACAATGAAAACGACGTCCCAGCTGCCTCCACTGATCCTAATAATGCTCTGATCAACACCTTCAACAACCCTCTTCATATCCATAACATACTCGACAACTCAAACGACAGTGACACCAAAATCGGCAACACTACTGCCACTCCTAAGGATAAGGGCGAGAAACCAAAAATAGTAGTGAAGGCAAATAAAACAAAATTTGGCATTTCTGTCTATGGCCCTACAAGTGTTTATTTTGATGACTCCTTAACTGGAATCAACAACAACAAGTTCAATAGGCACCACAGCAGAAGCAAAGACAAGAGCAAATCTGGTTCTCATTCTCACCAGTTCACCAAAAACGAATCCAAATTTAACCACCACCAGAACCTTCCATCAAACTTCGATACTGATTCATACCACTATCACAAAATCAACTCTACTGCCAACACACAGAGTAATAATGACATTGAAACTGATCTTGATCAACTGAAGAACTCCCACACAAATAACTTTAGCAGCGACAACGAAATAGCTAACAGCAGTTGCACAGATTATGAAGGTGCCTATGAACTAACCGAATTAAACCAAGAAAACTACAATAACAGTCAAAATGAAATCAATTTCATACTAAAGAAAATGGGTATCGATAGAAAAAAATTAACAAGCTCTCACCTAATAAGAAATTCCATCTGTCTATTTTTCTTATATCAGTATCTAGACTTAAACACCTATATTTACAGAGACTATTTCCTAAGAGATTACTTAAATAATAAGACAAACACTCTATTTTGCTGTGAAGAATTAATCTTTGCAATTTGTGCAATTGGTTCAAAAATTTCTAAAAACAAACAATTAAATCGTAATTCAATCTTTTTCCATAAAATTGCAAACATTCTAATCAATGAAAAGCTTGAAAATCCTTCTCCTGCTTTAATGACAACTGTTCAATCATTATTATTATTGTCTTATTACCATATAGGAAATGGTGAAACTTCCAAAGCCTGGAATCTTTCTGGTTTAGCCTTTAGAATTGGCTTTGATTTGGGCTTCCAGTTGGATCCGGATAATTGGGTACTAATCAACAATTTAACCATAAGTGAAGAAGAAGTGCTAGTTAGAAGAAGATTTTATTGGAGTTGTTACATGTTTGACCATTATATTAGTCTATTATTTGGTAGACCAATAACGCTTAAAATCAACGACACGAGTGTTCCTGATACGAGTAGTTTACCAACATACAGTGTAAAGGAAATGAAGGATTTTGTTTATGCAAATGACAAATCAAATCAGTCTAAATTGATTCTCAAAATGATTGAATTAAGTGGCATATCTGAAAATATTTCAAATAATTTATTTTCAAACATTAACGGACACATTTCAATTAATTTCAAAATTCGATACAAAAAATTAAGAGAATTAAATTTTGATATTTTAAAATGGAGAGAATCGTTAATTGAAGAATTCCAATGGGATGAACATAAATTAAGAGAAACTGGCTCAAATCCCACATTAAATAGCATTAAATTTTACTATTATTTAATATTGCTATGTCTTAATAGACCATTTATCTCTAAAGAATTTAAATACGAAAATGATGACGAAAATGAAAATGAAAACAAAAATGACAATGAAAACGACAATGAAAATGACAATGATGATGAAAATGACAATGATGATGAAAATGACAATAACAGTGAAAATCAAATCAAAATTGAAAATCAAAGCCAAAGTCAAAGTCAAAGTCAAAGTCAAAATAAAAATAAAAATAAAAATAAAAATAAAAATAAAAATAAAAATAAAAATAAAAATAAAAATAAAAATAAGAATAAAAGTAAAAATACTAGTTTTACTAAAAGTAGTGATAATCGAAATAGCGATATGACAACCAAAAAGACACCAATTAATATTTGTAAAGACGTGATTAATGATTTGTTTATAATATTACATCAATTTGAATTAGATCATCAAGGTTTCAACTATATTAGTATAACGGGGATTTATTTATGTATATTGTCATTGAGTATAATTTTATTGATAACCAAAGATGACAGTGATAATAATAGTGAAATCAGTGAAGAAATTAAAAGAAAAAATAATTTAGAACTTCAAATCAAGTTTGCATTTTTTTTAAAAGTTTTAAAAGAGACTTCACACATTTGGAATTTATCCAAAAAAGCTTATAAATTAATTAAAATGAAATACGAAAAGTTTTATAAAGGTTTAAATTTTCATGGTAACGAAATTCATTTATCGATATTAGATCAAAAATATGTTAAAAGCAATAATGATAATCTAAGTCACGATAATTTATTCAGCGATAATGAGAAAATTGATAATGGATATGAAAACGAAGATGACGATGATGATCGTGATAGTGATATGGACAATGATAATGAAGAAGAAAACGAAGATAACAATAATGTTGACCATGATAATGACAGCGATAATCATAATAATCATAATGATAATCATAATGATAATCATAATGATAATAGTAGTGATAATAGTCGAAATACTAATAAGAATAACAAGAATGATAAGAACAGTAGAAATAGTGGAGATACAAATTGCAATATTAATAAAAATACCATTAATAATAGCGACAATAATAATTTCATGCAAAGACAACCACAAAATTTATTTAAATCAGTTAATCCAAATAATAATAATAACTATTATTATAATAAAGCGAGAACTAGTAACACAAGAAATATTAATGATTTATTGTATGAAAATTCTGGTTATAAGCACGAAGCAATGAATAAGAATAAATTCCAAAGAGGTGAAGAGGAACCATCGTTGATTGCATCTACTAACTCAGGGCTCAACAGTATGAATTGTGAATTTGCATTAGAAAATGTTAATTTAAATAAGAATAATTTTAATACATCTAGTAGCAATATTAAAAATAACAATAATCTGAATAATAATCCCAATAATAATAGTAATAATTTTTTAAGAAACAACATCAATAGAATGAATGGAATTGGTGGGATGAATAATGGAAATCTCAGTAGAAATAATAATATGGACATTGGTAGAAAAATTTACTCAACTATGGATATTAATATGATAATCAATAATAGTGATAATAACGAAAATAAAAATAGTAGTAATCCTGGTAGAAGCAACAATAATAGTAATAGTAACAGTGATAATAACAGTAGCAATAGCGGTAATAATAATAATAATAGTAATAATATTAATAATAATAATAATAATAACAATAATGGCAATAATGGTATGCCATCCTCAAGAATAGAAATAAATGGTTTCAATTACCAAGAGAATTTTAACAATTTTCAAAATACGAATAATCAATATAATAATGGTAATAGTAACACAAACAATATGAACAATATAAATATGAGTAACATGAATAATGTGAATAATGTGAATAATGTGAATAATATGAACAATATCAATAATTTAAATAATATGAACAATATGAACAATATGAATATGAACAATATGAATATGAATATGAATATGGCCAGTATGGGCAATATGAACAATATGGCGAATATAAACAACGTGAACAATATGAGCAACATGAACATAAATAACATCAATAGCAACAAGGCCAGCAATTACGATTACAACAACGCGAGAGACAGCTCGAACAACTTCAACATCAACAGCATCATCAACATGACGGAGAACGAGCTCAATTTCGGCAGCAACGAGTTTGGCAGCAACGGAAACAGTATTGGAGACAACATGGGGGATAATATCGACTTGGGCAGCAGTGGCAACGATGGCAACAACAACAGCTACAGCGTCATCTCGTTCCCCAGCTTCATTGGAGGACCTCCGGTGATGATGACAGCAGGAGGGAACAACAATAATGAGGATAACTGGGAGTTCTTCTTCCCGGACTTGTTCAACTGAGGCTTGAGACAGCTCTCGCTACATAGATGTGTATAGACAGATAGATGAAAAATTAATGGATTTGAAGCCAAAAAAGATAAAAAAGATAAAAAAAAGATTAAAAAGATAAAAGCCCAAAACAGTAAACGCAGTCTAAAGCAATAAAACGCGTTTCTCTGCAAAGATACCGGTTCCATACCGTTGGTGTTTATGAGTCGTAATTTCTTTCTCTTTCTTCTCTTTCTTCTCTTTCTTCTTCTTCTTCTTTTTCAATGTGCAAATGTGTCCAGCTCCCGAAAACACCTCAATTTCCAGTCCCAGCACCAAAGGACGAGCTCATTCTCTTGCTATCAACACCACACTCACTGGCGGTTCTTCCTCTCCCACTTTGATAAGCACCAAAGACAGTTCACTCACCATGGACTCTCTTTCTTCTGCTCCCACCACCCAGAACCTCTCTTTGAACAAGCAGCAACACAACACAGACACTGGAGCCGAAGCAATTGACTCTTTTGTATTGGGTGCTTCGGTTCACACCACTAGAGATGAAGACTTGCAATCTAGCCACAACAGCCAATCTCCCACAGTTGACAACGCCCTACAGAATGGTAATTCTAGATACGAAATAATTGAGGACGATGATGGCAGCTTTAGCAATGACGATATCTCCAACCATTCCTTCTCGAGAGCATCTACTCATTTTTCCTATAACGAAGAAAAAATGATGAATGAAAACGACCTTAAAATAAAGGCTCTACAATCGGTTGGTTCCCCTATCTCCTCAAAGTTCAACGAAGTTAGCCCAGCTTTATTGCCAACATCTCCCAACCCTGCTTCTATCTTCAATTCTCCCAATGCTCACAAACCTTTATCAAGAAAATCTTCGATGATAAGTAACCATGGTGTACCAAACACAAAAATGACTAGTTTGACTGACCAGTTGCAATCCGGTTTTCACATATCTTCATCTATCAATTCAAACAAAAATGCATTCAGTTACCAATTGAGCTCAAGTCCAATATTATCCTCTGTTACACCTGCCCAGTTGTTCTTACTCAAAAAAAGACAACCATTGCAACAACAACAACAACAACAACAATCTTTGTTGACCTCTTATGACGATTCCAACAATATCACCTCAAACTCTACCACTACAACCATTGAAAATGAAAATAACAATAACAATATAATTAAGACTCAAATCAATCAAATCAATGAATTCTCTCCATCTCCAGAGCTAATTGAGCTATACTCAAACGTTAAATACTGTCTCAACTTAAGGAAAAAATACCAATCTATATCTTTACAAAGACATCACGATAACTGTAAAAATTTTAAAGATTGGAAAATATACCCTCCTCCTCCAAAACCAGTTTGGAATCCCTCCGAAAAGACTTTAAATTTTACCAATTCTTCAAAGATCACCTTTTCTGATGACGATTTTCAATTTGACGATTGTTTTATCCCAGAAGTCGACTCTACGATTGATTTTGCAATAGACCATAACAGTGTCTATCAAATATACCATCCTTCAGATTTAAATTTTCCAATTATTAATGTTCCAACCATAAAGGACTACTATATGGACCTCGATCAATTAATTACAATCTCATCCGACGGTCCTTCAAAATCTTTTGCTTATAAAAGATTGCAATATTTAGAAGCCAGGTGGAACCTATATAATTTACTAAATGAATACCAAGAAACAGCAGACTCTAAAAAGAACCCTCATCGAGACTTTTACAACGTTAGAAAAGTTGACACTCATGTTCATCATTCTGCTTGTATGAATCAAAAACATTTGCTAAGATTCATTAAACACAAAATCAGATTTTTTCCCGAGGAAAGCGTAATATTCCGAGATAACAAAATATTGACTTTAATCCAAGTATTTAAATCCTTGAATTTAAATTCCTACGATCTATCAATCGATACTTTAGATATGCATGCACACAAGGATACTTTTCATAGATTCGATAAATTCAATTTAAAATATAATCCAATCGGTGAATCAAGATTAAGAGAAATCTTTCTCAAAACTGATAACTTTATCAAGGGCAAATATTTAGCTGAAATTACTAAACAGGTATTCAGCGATTTAGAACAATCCAAATACCAAATGGCTGAATATAGAATCTCTATTTATGGCAAATCAATAACTGAATGGGACAAACTAGCCGAGTGGATAATCGACAATAAAGTCATTAGTCATAACGTAAGATGGTTAATCCAAATTCCAAGATTGTACGATATCTACAAAAAGGGTAGTATTGTTGATAATTTTGAATCGGTTATTAAAAACTTGTTCCAACCATTATTTGAAGTCACTAAAAACCCAAAATCTCATCCAAAATTACATATTTTCTTACAAAGAGTAATTGGGTTTGATTCCGTTGATGATGAATCAAAAATCGATAGAAGATTTCACAAAAAGTATCCTGTTCCAAAATTATGGAATCTTAACCAAAATCCTCCCTACACCTACTACCTTTACTATCTTTTTGCTAATTTAACATCATTAAATAGCTGGAGACAAAAAAGAGGTTTTAACACATTAGTTTTAAGACCACATTGTGGTGAAGCAGGAGACCCAGAACATTTATGTTCAGCATATTTACTCGCAGAGGGGATTTCGCATGGGATCCTATTGAGAAAGGTCCCATTTGTTCAGTATCTATACTACCTAGATCAAATTGGAATTGCAATGTCACCATTATCAAATAATGCTTTGTTTTTAACGTATGACAAAAACCCCTTCCCGGCTTATTTTAAAAGAGGTCTAAACGTTTCCCTAAGTACAGATGATCCATTACAGTTTTCTTATACCAGAGAACCATTGATCGAAGAATATTCAGTCGCAGCTCAAATTTATAAATTAAGCAACGTTGATATGTGTGAGTTGGCAAGAAATTCAGTTTTAATGAGTGGATTCGAAGATGAAATTAAAAGAAATTGGTTGGGTGATAACTATATAAAAAGGGGCCCAGAAGGCAACGATATCCAAAAGACAAACGTTCCCAACATTAGATTGGCCTATAGATATGAAACGTTGATGACAGAGCATGAGTTAATTGACAAATATGTGGCAATGAAAGATTTTTACCTTGATGATTAAACATGATTTATTACCACTGACTTGAACAGTATATACTATATATCTTTAAATCAATATATAATCAATCAATAGCCCTTCAATTGTATTACTCCAATTAACTCCTTCAATAAAATTTGCTTATCAGTGGAAATTTCTTTGCCTAATTTATAGTTTTTCCTAATTAAATCCAAATCAGTTATTTTAGATATGTTTTCATCGTTTGGCTCAATCAAATCGCCATCAACGATCTCCAATATGTGTTTGTAATGATCTTGCAATGAATTTGGTTGGCTGTGATCGGTTTTGTCTATTTCCTTTTCTTCGATATTTAAAGCTTTTAGAACAATTAGGTCTTTCAAATCTTGAGCTATTCCAAATCTTTTAATGGAATCAAAGATATTTTTGTTGGGTGATAGTTGAAAGATGAACTCTGAATTTAACGTCTTTGATTTCACTTCGTTGTTTTTATAGTTTATCAATGTTTTGTATATTGAGGAAAACAATTGCTCGAGATTTAGCAAATTTTTAGGGTTGATAAATGAGTAATTGTAGGAGCTGTTGCTTGATAGTAAGTTTTCTTTTATTTCCGATGAATTTCGGACATTTGAGAACAAGAGAATAAGGATTTCAACATCTGGAAACTGTTTGAATGATATGATCAAGCTCTTATCAGACTTATTCAAGTTAAAACTCATTTTCTGATCAATATGCTTGCTCAGAGTGCAATTGTTTCCTGCTGGAATATTTTTCATGTTTTAGTCTTTTGAATATTTAAAGTTTGAAGTTCCATCAGGTGGATTAGAAATTAAAAGCAAGATTTGTTTCTTTCTAGCAGTTGTTGAACGAAGAACAGTTGTTGAAAGAGCAGTTGTTGAATGATTCCATAAACAGAAGAGAGATGGATTTGGATTCCAATGGTAAGTTTGCATCTATGTGTTTGTTTTTATTCTTGAGTTTCATTGATTGCTAACCATGGTTGTATTCAAAGATGAAAAATGGATTGATAAATGTCCAATCTGCACCACAGATCGATATTTCTCTCCAGATATGAAGTTTTTGGTGAATTTGGAGTGCTACCATCGGATGTGTGAGTCTTGTGTAGACAGGATATTTGGATCAGGACCAGCATTGTGTCCATATCAGAACTGTGGTAAAACATTGAAGAAAAGGCAGTTTAAAGAGCAAATATTTGATGATATTAATATTGAAAAAGAGGTTGATATTAGGAGAAGAGTCTGCAAGATATTTAATAAAACCGAAAGCGATTTTAAAAAACCTGGGGAATATGATTTGTATTTGGAAAAGATTGAAGATATGGTATATAATTTGACGAATGAAATCGATGTGGAAAAGACAGAAGAAGAGCTACTAAAATATGAAGAAGCTAATAGAGGGCTCATTAATATCAATAATGATAGAGTGAAACAAAATTTAATCAAGTTCCAGCAAAAGCAAGAAATGGAGAAAAACTTAAGAGAACAAAAACGAAAATTGAAGGAGGAATCTCTTCTTGAACAACAAGAAGATGAGTTATATTACGAAAAAGAAGTCAAAAGAAAATTACTAGATTCTGCATCAGATGTTCCCGCTGAAAAAATTATAAATCAATTGAAATTTGAATTTGAACAAAGAACTGAAATGAGAAAGAAAAAATTAGATGAATCTATCAAAGCATTGACATCGCAATTAACAAATAGCGATATTGAAAAAGACAAAAATAAAAAAGTAACCACACCATTTACGCCTTATGATGGTGATAAGGATTTGGAATTTAAGTTTACATTAAATGATTCATATGACGATTTTGCTACAAATAATGCTAAAAATAATCCAGCTTATCTTGCTGGTGGATGGAGAGTGGAACAAGTTTACGAACGAGCTTTACAACAGGCTTTTATTGGAATTGGTTGTTTTATTGACGAGAAGGTGGTCCTGAGTTCTCAAGGAATTGAATCATTTTAAATTGAAGACAAGAAACAAATTCATTGATAATTTAAATCAGAATCAGGCAAGATGGGAACGAATTGCACATTAAAAATCCCAAAAGAATGACAATAAATATAACAAGTCCTTGCATTTCAGTTAATGATTTTAATCTCTAAGTTACTATCACGAATTAATACTGTATCCTAAATCAAATTTTAGTAAAACAGGTGTTATTAAAATTAAATGATAGTTTCCTGTATTATCAAAAGGTTTCAATAAACAGCCATTATTTCGTCTGTTTTTTCGTTTTTTTTAATTTATCATAGGAATAAGTTCCCATTTTTTTAATCTCGGTCCATTTTGAGTCTGCAATTGCTGGGGTATGGAAGAATAGGCCTCTTTTCACAACCATAAATTGAGGTTTTACATGGGTTTAAGGCTGGGTTTGAGTTTTTAGGATACACTTTGTGCAACATTTATAGAGCAGTAATTTGTAGTTATATTCCAGCTGAAATGTAACGAATTCTAATATCATCTGTTCTTCTGCTGTTCAAATACTGCGATATTTGAACAGATTTAAATGTTTATCTGAAAAATAGGTCACTTTTGAGTAAATTTGAGTTTGATCACGTGTAAAGCAGTTTCGGCTCCACGTCCCTGGTACCAAAGTTACGTGTGTTTCTGCATTCAAACGCGTCTCGACGTCGTCCTTCGATTTGGAAATTATTGTTTTGGGAAATTTTGAAATATAAACAAAAACAAAAAGCCATCAAAACACTTTCTAAATGAGTTTTGATTCATGAATTGTTTGGGTTGAACATTTCGAACTGGATTTATCTGCTGGCAAAGATATAGGTAATTTTGATGACTGTCGTTCAGCGAAACAAAGACTCAAAGCAACATACAATCTTTTGTCTGACTTCTAACTCAAAAAAATGGTCAATCTCAAAGTGTAACAGGATCTTAAGGCCTTTAGAATCCAAAATCAATTTGTATCGAGAAAAAATCAAAGTATATCCTCAATATATCTTGAAAACTGACTATTCTATTAACAATGGAAAGTATTTTATTTTGGAAGTTGATTGCCTAGGAAAAAACAATTTCTCCCCACTTTATTATAACACTTTGTCAAACTCACCATCTTCTCATAGTTCTAGAAATGCTCAATATGCGTTTTCCCATAGTTGTTCCTCCAGTGAACAAGATGATCACTGCAGTGATTATGATGATGAATCTGTTTCATATATATTTGACAAGTCCAACGCCTCTATAATTGAGAGCGACGATAACTCCAAAGATGAAGATTACATTGATGACGACATTGAAGATGTGGCTATTTATAATAATGATGGAAGTTATAAGGATATTAGTCCAAATAAATTTGATTCAGACTGCCTTTGGTCTAATCAAAAAAACTGTTTATCTGAAGAATCTTATCAGTGTTTATCTGAATTTTTCGCTGAATTTAAAAAAATTATATTTAATATTGATTATACCGATCCTAAAAAACTAGTTGAAATCTCTTCGGTGGAATTGGGTTTTCATTTGATTTTAAATTCTTCAAGCCAAATTTTTGATGCAAATGATAACACCAGTTGCAATATTGATAATGATAATATCATTTCTTCCTTAAATATCAATAAATTAAACAGCGTAAATATTGACCAAGCTCTTGAAAATTCCTACTCAATGATATTTCAATATAGAAAATGGTTATTATTGGGTAAAATCATTGGTTTGATTCAAATCAACTCTAACATTTTGACTCCTTTATTTCCTTCTTTAATCCTTTATTCAATTGAAAATAATCTAACTTATCTAGCCAATTCACTAACAAGACTATATTTAAAAACAATTGAAATCAGTCAATTTTGGTTAAATTTTACACATATATATAAATTACTTTCTTTGTTAATGAGAAATGGTAAAAATATCAATAAAAATACTAATAATAATACTATTGATGATAGTATTATTGATAGCTATTTAAATCGTTATTCTATCAATGATTTCATAGTTGAGTTTTTATGCACCAAATTAGATTTCAATGCTTTACTAACTAATAAATTTCAAATTTTTAGCATAATTTTATCTTCGGATAATCTGGATAGAAAAATAATCAAAAAAAAATATGATTCAATTTTATTTATTACCTACTTGATTTTTAATAATGTCGATAATTGTTTAGATGTTTGCAAAGAGTTTATTGAAACAATAAATTTATTTATTAAAATCTCAACATTTGATGCTTTTAATTTAATAAATAATTTATTCTTTGACAAGGTTTTATTATTCATTCAAAAGGCTCAAATGACGAATAAATCAAATGAGAGTTTAGTAAAAAAAATTGAATTGTTGAAATCACTTGTTTGGATTTTAAAACCGTTTTACAATAATGGGTCTCTTGATTTGAATTTAAATTTGAATTTGAATTTGAATCTCAACAATATTCCTTTAATAAATGACAACCTCATTAATCTAATTTTTCAGATATTTGATAATAATCAGTTGAAATTTTGCAAATTATTGGAGTTTTTAATTAATAACATTCAGTTGAATAATTCAGTTAGTATTGATTTATTAGTGTTGATATTCAAGAATTTAAATTTGAATTTTATAATAGAGGAATTTTGTTTAATTTCCAAAAATGATTATGATAAGTTGAACAATAGATTTCAGACGAAATATAGAGGAATTGAAAAAAGTAAACAGAGAAAAAGGAGGTTTTCGCACACTCAAAAATTTAAAAAGGTAAAGTTTTTTAAAAAAATTAAAAAAAATGCAATATTTGATGGTGGTTTAATAATTTGATATTATTCACTTTATACAAATAGATGGATTGATCTTAATTTAGGAAACTTTAATTTTCGATAGATAAATATGTAGGGAAAGAGGTTTTTCCGGACAATAAAAGTTTAAATTGTGGTAACTTTTATTGAATATCTAAAAATAAATCACAATAAAACTTTAATTAGTTCGGCCAAACCCTTTTGAATACACAAGCAAAGGATACTGGCAGGTATGAATAGTGATGGAATAAGTGTGTCTCTGTTTTAGATTCGATTTAAAATTGGCCATAGTTGCAATTGGAAGTCCATTAACAGGAGTTTTCAGTATTTGAATTTACAGGAATTTTCAGTATTTGAGCAAGTTTTTAGAAATCTTAATAGTGTTGGAATGTTTTATTAAAAAGTCAAATTAGATAACATGAAAAAAAAAAATAAACTGGATTTTAATTGATTAATATCTAATCATTTAAATATCTAAACATCTTGATATCTAAACAGTTTAATATCTAAACATCTAGGAGGTTAAGGGGGTTTAATTTTTATTAAGGGAGCATTGAAATGAAAGGCATCAATTTTCTTTTACAAGGAGTTGTATCAACTAGTAAGAACACAAATTAGAGTAAAAATGAAAATGAAAATGGAAATGGAAATGGAAATGGTATATAATTGTGAAAATTTGTAAAAAAAAAAAAAAAACAATTTGTTGTAAAGATAAAGTAGGGATTGATTTAACAATGATTTTTGTAATTTTGTTGAGTATCTTTTTAATTGGAGTTAATTTTTCAAATGGATGGTCGCCAACCAATTCATTTGCACCAGGAAAAGTGAGTTGCCCTTCAGAGAAGAGATCATTTTTGAGAAGCAGTTCATATTTAAATACTGAGGAGATGAGATGGGTGGAAGAGAGGAATAAAATAACCAACGCGAATTTGAAAAAGTTTCTTAAATATTCAACTAGTTTAGAAAAAGCAGGTGGTAATTTTAGCGTTGATGATTTTTTTGCAAATTATGTTGAGGGCCAAAGAGCGATTAAAATTGGATTGGCGTTTTCTGGTGGAGGATACAGAGCAATGTTGAATGGAGCAGGGCAATTATCAGCGTTTGATAATAGAACAACAAAGGCATTTGAGAAGGGATTGGGTGGGTTATTAGAGTCGACAACGTATATATCTGGGTTATCGGGAGGTAGCTGGTTGGTTGGGACGTTGATTTTGAATAACTGGACGAGTGTTGAGGAGATACTTTTGAAAAGGGAGTATTCGGATATCTGGGATTTGAAAGAATCAATTTTGTTTCCTGAAGGAATTAATATATTTGAGACAATTAGAAACCACAAGACAGTGTTGGAGGAGGTTGAGGATAAGAGAGACGCTGGATACGAGATTTCGATAACTGATTTGTGGTCTCGAGCATTAGCAAAGGATTATTTGGGGCGATATGAAGATTATGGGGATGCGTTGACGTTTTCAGATGTGAGAGAGTTTGATGTGTTCAAGCAACAAGCAATTCCATTTCCTATTATTGTGGCAGTGGGAAGAGCCCCTGGGACGACGATCATCGATGTGAATTCGACAGTTGTTGAGATGAACCCATTTGAAATTGGATCGTGGGACAATGCAATCAGATCCTTCTTCGACATCAAGTATCTTGGAACCAAGGTGAGCAATGGGGTAGCAGAAGACAGTAAGAAGTGCATCAGCGGATTTGACAATGCCAGTTTTTTGGTGGGAACGTCGTCGTCGTTGTTCAATGGAATCGTTATGAAGTTGAAGGACATGAACTTGGGGGACATTCCCATTATTGGGGTGATTGAGGATATTTTGGACAAGATCAGCGAAGACGAGAACGACATTGGGGTGTACAAGCCCAATCCCTTTTACCAGAATGAGTTTGGCAGCAGCAGCTCGATATCGAATAGCGACACTCTTTACTTGGTGGATGGAGGAATGGACGACCAGAACATCCCATTGGCACCATTGATCCAGCAGCAGCGAGACGTTGATCTTGTGGTTGCCTTTGATAACAGTGCAGACACAGACAACAACTGGCCAGATGGCTCGTCGTTGGTGCACACCCACCAGCGACAGTTTGGAGTACAGAACAACAGCAGCTTTCCCCAGGTTCCTCTGAGTCCAGAGGAGTTCGTCCAGCAAGGCTTGAATGTGAGACCAGCATTCTTTGGTTGCGACACAGAGGAGGGGCCCTTGGTGGTGTACATCCCCAACAGACAGCTCTCGTATGCCTCCAATCCCTCGACGTACAAGCTCAAGTACAGCAGCAAGGAAAGAGCCTCCATGGTCAGCAATGGCTTCGACGTTGCTTCCAGAGCCCAGCACCAGCTCGACAACGAGTGGGCCACTTGTCTAGGATGTGCTGCCATGAGAAGAACAGAGCTTCGCAACAGCTTGGAGCAGCCTGGGGTCTGCCAGCAGTGTTTCGAGCGATATTGCTGGAGAAGGTAGATAGTCTGAGTATTTTCTGAGTATTTTCAGGGCATTTTAAGAGCATTTTCAGAGCACTTCAAGAGCAAATTAGCACCATTCTTAAAGCATCTTTTGAAGAAACTCGTCTTCACTTGCTTTGCCGAGAAAGGAAACAGCTCTGTGGAAAAACTCTGTTTGCAAATTTTTGTGTTCCAAAAGGCTGCATCTGAGCTATTCTGAGCTATTCTGAGCTATTCTGAGCTATCTGGAGCAAGAGCACCACCAGCTCTTCTGCCTCTTCTGCCTCTTTTGCTGCTGCTTCTTCCTATCCACTGCAATGCTCGCTCCTCACCACACTCCCAGCGTCTCCAGCTCTCGTCCCAAGCCGAAACTCACCTCCACCGAGTCCTCTTTCTCCAGATACTCTGATCTCCTCTTGTCCTCCAAGGAAAACAAGCAGCTTTTGAAGTTCTACGAGAAGGACAAGCTTCCTGCCTACGAGACTGTTGCCTTGAATGTGGCCAAGGGCCTCTGCAGCAAAGACGCCAGCGACAGCTCTCCTCCAGTTTCCTTGCTCTCTTCGCTGCTACTGCTGTCCAACTACTACCCACGAATCTCCTTCGACACTGTTAACATCAGCTACTCTCCTCTTCCCCAATATGACTTCTACTTCCACTACGACGACACCAAGGATCGTGAGCAGGCCAAAGCAAAGGGCTTGATCTACGAGTCTGACTCCACTGTTGTCTCCAACTTCTCCAGCACAAAAAGAGTCCTCAGTCCGGACCAAAGAAGAATGTTTCGTGATATCAGAAGATCCTTTCTATCCCCCTCTAACGTCGACGAAGATGGCCTACCCATCTCCGAAAACCAACTTAATCTCCTGGACCATCTGGAAAAGACCTATGTCTACACAAAAACTCACAAAGACTTTCAAAAAATATATGCAAATAACGACCATGAGAATCGAAATGGCTCCAATAAAGTCTCTGTATTGCCTGGCAGAGTCCTAATAGTTTACATCTCTGGAAGAAGACATACCTGGGTGGCTCTAGACTGGGTCTTGAACAAACTACTCGAAGATGGTGACACCTTGATAATTCTATCCACTATTCCTGAACAATTGCTAAACGACATCAAAGTCAAAAAAAAACCATCAAAACTCAACAACCACTCCACCTGCGACTCTCGTGGTAGAGGCAGGTATTCTTCACCCTCAGCATCAGCATCAGCATCAGCAACAGCAACAGCAACCTCCAGATCAAGATCAAGATACATTTCTCCCCCCATTCGCCAAAACAACCACAGATCAAAAACACCTGCCGAACCTCTCATTAGAAGTGTTTTAAGCTCAACTGATTTGCCTGCTGTTGCCTTGACTCAGCAAGAAAAAGAAGACCAACAAAAGATCTACTACGACCATACTTATCCCATCAAAAAAGTCGCTGATAAAATCATGGACTACGCCTTGAAACTAATCAACCCAAATCTAGTCGTCAAAATCCTATTGGAATTCGCCATTGGTGATACAAAAACAATTATAGCAAAGGCTCTAGAACTATACACCCCAAGTTTCTTGGTCGTTTCAATTAAACCAAAAGTCAATATAGAATCAAAAAAAAAATGGGCAACTTCAAGATTATCTGACAGATTAGTCAAAAACTATCACTGTCCAATTATAATCGTTCCCGCCTTAAAAATGGATAGATTTGAACTAAATTTATTCAAATCATTAAACAAAAAATATTCTTCCTTCTCCTCCTCCTCTTCTTCAAAAAATCAAAATGCCCAAACTGCTCCAAATTCTCAAACTGCTCCAAATGCCCCCAATACCCAAGATGGTCAACCTAAAAAATCTAAAAAACCTACTCTAACTCAAGAAGAAATTCAAGACCCAAAAAACGTCGTTATTCCAAAACACATCAACGAAGGAATAGCAAAATCTGCTCCTGCAATTGTCTTGAGCTCAGAAAACAAAAACATCAATAACATCTCATTTCAACTACTATCCCCCAGCGGTGAAACTAAAAACATACTAGAGAGTCTTTCCAGCGATGAAAGCGAACTGAGTGGAAGTGAAGCTGACAACAAAGATGATAATCTATCTGAGCCTGACTCCGACTCTGACTCTGAATTTGAAAACAATCAAACAGAAACTGATAGCACTTTTGATAACACCATTTCTTCCGCTGAAGATAGCGAAGAAGATCACCCATTCATATCCTCCAAATTGAAAGAAACTGATTCAGATGACCTCATAACTAAACGAATCGAATCTCGTGTTGATCTCTATGAAGTAAGGCTAAAAAGAAAATTGAAAAAAATAAATCTAGCTCAAACTGATGATAAAGGCGAAAAGCTAATCAATGAAGATTATTTTGTTCAAAAACTAGAAACGATTTCAGATTGTTGTCTATACTTGTCCAAAGACTTAAAAAGACTCATCAAAAAACTACCTCCCTCCAGTGAAGGCGCAAAACTAGTCAGAAGCATAACTGGAGATGTTACAGGTGCAACTAGAACATTCAAACCAATGATTATTGAGCCAAAACCAGTTCCTGCAAGTCTACTAGTCCCCAAAAAGGCCTCTGCCATTCAATTTGACTTGACTGCAAAACCGTCTCTAGAAAAAGCAAGCAACATTCTCAGACCTACTTTAGGTGAAAGATCAAAATCGGTTGATTATTATACCAAGGGATCCACTTCTCAAAAAACAGACAGAGCCAGATCTGAAAAGACTTCAAATGAAATTGAAAATCGTAGAGACAGATTTTTTAGATCTGTTTCTCCCACACATATAGAAACCAACACTACCTCTACTACCGGCTCTACTGTTGCTCCTGGTGTTTCCCCTACTATTTCTTCTACTGTTGTTCCTAGTGTTGTTCCTGAATCTGATTCTGAGACCACCACTGATGAAGATAGAAAGGGAGGGAGAAGAAAAAGCTTTTTACTGAAATTTTTCCGAAAGAGAAAATAAAATATTCACTCCTCTACTTATTCTTATGCTCAATTCCCTGCTTTTTTTTATGTTGAGTTTGTTTTACGTATTATATTTTTTTAGTACCTTTATTTTCCATAAATTTTTTTATGTCCTTACTCATGTTTCCCCTAGAGATTTAATTTGTTTCTCGACGTTTACTCTTTTCTTTTCCATTTTCTTTTATTTTTCTTTATTTTTTTAGTTGTTTTTTTAGTTGTTTTTTTAGTTGTTTTTTTAGTTATTTTTGTAATCCTTTTTTTTTCTTGCTAGTTTACGATTGTATATTCTGTTTATTTGTTTGTTATGTTAATAGCTCTTCTTAAATTATGCGATTATCTATCTCTATTCCAATCTAAATTATATTTTTTTTTCAATGACTTTTTTATCCAATAGAAAACCCGATTCAAAACTGTTACTTTCTGGATTAATCACCAACTACATAATGAATAGAGTATGCTCTTTATCATTCACCAGAAAGCTTTCATCAACCACATTTTCATCTTTGAAAACATTCCCTTTGCTGGGCAGCATAGCTTTGATAACAGGAGGATCTAGGGGAATTGGATTAGCCATAGCTCAAAAGTTGTCGAGCGAAGGTTGCAGCTGTATTTTGCTTTCAAAAACTGAATCAACTTTGCAAAAGTCTGTCAATAAATTAACAACTGTTCCCAATTCAATACTAAATGAAAATCCTCCCAATGAAACTAGAATAGAGCAAAAACATGGTTACATATGCTGCGATCTTTCAGCGGTGGAATCAATTGAAGAGAGATTAGATGCAAACCTAGACAAACTAAAGGATGTCAACATAGTGATCAATTCTGCTGGAATATCTCAAAATTCACTATTATTGAGAACCAAAAACACTGACATAGCTAATCTCATAAATATCGATTTAGTAGCTCCCATTGTTTTAACCAAAAGGCTACTAAAGATAATGCTCAAAAATAAAGCAAGCAACAAGGTGATTCTCAACATTTCTTCGATTTTAGGTCTTCGTGGTTTATCTGGTTCAGCTGTTTATTCAGCTGCCAAAGGTGGTTTGATTTCCTTTACAAAATCAATGGCAGTTGAAGTGGGATCGAAAGGAATCAGAGTGAATTGCATTTCTCCAGGCTTGGTTAAGACAGAAATGGGTATTATGTCAAGCCCAGCTTTCTACGCTGATAAAAACGTTTTGAATAACAGTTTTATTGATCCTAGCGAAATAGCAGAAGCTTCTCTTTTTTTGATCAATCAGAAGCACATAACTGGTCACAATTTGGTTATTGACGATGGATACACTATTCGCTGATATTTAGTTAAAATTATATACTATAGGCAATAAACATATTTATTTTGTACATCATCAATCAAAATACAACTTTCTTTCCTTGAAATTTGGCTTTTGATAAATTTTCTTCCATCTTTTGCTTAGCTATCCAAGAAGGATGCATTTTCTCAGTATTTTTGGTTTGACTTGTATCTGTAAAGGGTTTTTTTGCACTTGAATTAAAACTTTCTTGACTTCTTTTAGCAGCACGTCTTGCTTCCCTGATCTCGAACTCTTGTTGTTTTTGTTCTCGTTTTATCCTCTCATTTTCTTGTTGAGTTTTAACATGATTTGCATTCTTACCAAATTTCAATTCCCAGATTTTCTGTCTTGCTCGTTGTCCTCTTCTGTTTTTTCTCTGGTTCAATTGCTTTTTCACAACCACATCATCATCAATATCACTATCTGAATCTCCAGATATATATCCTGTAGCCAACGCTGGCAAAACTGCTCTACTTTTTGCTTTTTCTTTTTTTTCTTTTTTCTCTTTCTTTTCTTTCTTTTCTTTTTTTTCTTTTTTATTTTTTTTACTTGATTCTTTATTTAAAATAATTTTCTCATCTTCTGAATCATCCCCATCTTCATCGAAATCTTGGAAATTATCATTCACAGTTTTTTTCCTTATTACTCTAACATTTTCTTCATCAGATGATGAGGCTATTATGTCATCAAAATTTGAATAGTCCATTTCGTCATCATCTTCATCATCTTGAGTTATTTTATCAAAATTTTCATTTTCATTTTCATTTTCATCATTACTATCATCATTATTGTCATCGTAACTATCTTTTATTCTTTTGTTTTTATTTTTTTTAAGAGTAGAGAGTTTTTTTTCATTTTTGATTAATTTTTTTTTTTCTTGTTTTGATATTGCTCCATCAATGATTTTCAACGAGTATTTACTAGAATCACTAATCTCTTTTGTGAGTTTTGTATTTGATATTTTTGACAAAAGTCCTCTAACTATTTTATCATCATGTTCTCTGTAAAATTTCGTGGGATGATATTGGTTCTTCTTTTCAAGAATTGCTTCTGTTATAAAAGAAGGTATAAACTCAAACTGTTCGGGATCTTCTTTGAATAGTTTGTAGTTACCTTTAGCCAAAAAAATGTCGCATATTAATTTAACAACTTTTTGGTGAGAAATATCTTGAATGTTTTTTTGATTAAATATATCTGAATTTAATAGTTCCTTCAGTCGAGTAAATTTTTTAACATCAGCTTTGTTTTTGGTCAAATGAGCCTCAATAAAAGCTTTTTCAATGTTTATAGATTTGGATAAAGCTTTGTTCAATTTGTTAGCATTGGAATAAAACTTTCGTAGAATCAATTCTTTTTTTAAAAATAGTATTTCCTCTAAAGCTTCTCTTTCGGATTTGGGAATTAACTTGTCTAGTTTCTTCGATTTCAAAATAAACTTTGTTTTTGAATATCTCGGTTGCTTTTGAAGGAAATGGGCCTCTAGTATGTCAAGTCTAAATAGCTGAGCATCACTGGTTTGAGACTTCATTTTTATTATATCTGATAGCGATTCCTTCGCTTTCAAACTCTTTCATCAAAAAACAAAAAAAAATATAAATGTAAAAGTCTCTTGCGTATTTGTGCGTATTTGTGCATATCCGTTGTAGTGGATTTTATCTCCAATAATATAAAAACAAAATATATAAATTAAACTATTCAAATATATACCAATATAAAGACCTATAATTTGGATTTTGGAATAGAAGCTTCCAATAGTTCAATTGCTGCACCCGCCATACCGTAGGAACTTTGGTATCCAGCACCACCAGCACCATAATTGTGAATAATCTTTGGATTGACTGAATCAATTTCAACTCTAGGACCATTTTTTCTAAAAGGTCTCAAGCCAACATTAACTCTTATAATTTCAATATCAGTAGGATTGTTGTTGACGTTTGGATCAATCAATTCGGGCTGGTATTTTTTAGCTCTTTCAATGATTCTCTGAGTCAATGCGTTGTCAGGTGTAGTATCCCAAACATCTTTAATAAAACAACCACCAAGAATAGTTCCACCTTCTTTTCGAGGCATTGTATATAAAGATTCATTGGAGTATTCTGGAAATAGAGAAGCAACCACCTGTTTTGTTCCTGTGTTATTTACCAATAAAACTTGGCCTCGAACAGGATAAATGCTTTCATCATTAACACCTCCTAAAGTTTTTGCTAATAAGCCAGTACAGTTAAAAACATAATCAGCCTTAGATCCCGAGCTGTGTAGGTCAAATGCTTGGTTGATATGATCCAACTTTTTTCTTCGGTAAACAGCATTTAAATCCACACATCTTTTAAGTAAATAAAATAGGTAAAGTGAAGTGGAAATTGTAACAGTTTTGAATTTGTACCCAATTGAGCAATCATCTGGTAGTAATTTTGGATCAGTGAAAACCTCATATCCTTCAACAAAATCTTTAAACCAGCGAGATTCATAATCTTTGGCATTTTCCTTTTTAATGTAATGATACGAATAGATTGTTCTAATGCCTGCTAAAGGTTCATTTTTAGCCAACCTCAAAAATTCATGATAAGCAGGCTTATCAAAATTTTGTAGCACAATCTCGTCTTTTTGAGCAAATGAAGACCAATTTGCTCCTGCCCAAGGAGAAGTATAATGGGGATCCAAATCGCCAGGAATATTCCTAGCTACAATGGTAACATCATGACCCTTTTGAGCTAGCAAATAAGCTGTCGTTAAACCTGCAACACCAGCACTTTGAATCTGTTAGTTATAATACAACATAAATAATATGCCTAATAACTTATAGAAATACCCACCCAATGACAACAATTTTACTCATTATTTTCAATATACAAAAACACTCTCAATGTTCAAAGTCAAAAGTATTCTCTCTCTTCGAATTTATAGAGCTCAAAAAGTTTGAAAATGGATAATATCAGCCAATTAGGTTGGACTAGTTATTTCATAATATCGAGCTATGATGAGCAATCCCATAAAAGTGGAGCAACAAATAGATCCACTGAATTTTAAAAAGGCTCGATTAAAGATGCTAATCTTGATAGAAAGCTTATCTATCGCAATTACTCGAGCTAGTTGAAGCGATACTCAGAAGCTTTGTCTTAAAAGCAGCTCTTCACCAACTGGAAGATAATCAGCATGAAAAGCAACTGCTGTTTTGGGAAATTCAACCGAAGCCCACAGAGACATTACCCGCCGGAACTTTTCTCTTGATTTTGCCGGTGTTTTCTTACAAATACAGAAGGAGGGTAGCCTCAAAGGCTCATCATTTTGATCAGCAAACTGATACTGAACATGTTGGTGGATGGCTTCTCTTGGGTGTTGGCATTGGTTTTTATCTTTTTTTATCTTTTTTTATCTTTTTTATCTTTTTTATCTTACTGTTGATTCATTCTCGAAAACATGGTCCATTTCTCAAATGCCCTGATTTCTCATTTTTAGAACGGGCTCGAAATCGACTCGAAATAGACTCGAAATAATTCGGCCCGAAAGATTCTTCAGTATCTGTTGAAATCAAGTTCACTATTGATGTAGGTGGAATAAATGTATAACTGTAGAAATATGAAGTTGATAGACATACCAGGTTTCAAATCAATTTTGGGATATCAGAACTTTTCAAGATTTTTATTTCAATCAAGCGTTTATTTGGCTAAAAAGAACCGATTACCTCCCAGACCCAAGGTGAATGAGGATGAAATTGAAGAAGTGTTTATTAAAGGAGGAGGCAGTGGTGGTCAAAAGATAAATAAAACTAATAGTAAAGTTCAGTTGCGCCATGTTCCCACTGGAATTGTAATCAGTGCTCAACCCACCAGATCAAGAGAACAGAATCGAAAGAAAGCAAGAGAAATAATTGCCTTGAAGCTTGAAGAAATCAATGATCCGGAGAATTGTAGAACAAAAATTATTAAAGATTTAAAAGTCAAGTCTAAGAAAAGCAAGCTGAAGAAATCAAAAAGAAAATACCAAAGATTGGCTGAAGAAAAAAAATTAGCAGAGCAAGCAGATTCCAACAATCAAGATGATTTTTCTTTCCTAAATCTGTCTGAAATAGAAGTGGAAATGGAAATGGAGCAGGAAGAACTTGAATTAAATTCAAATAGCACAACGAGCGACGTTAATCATGTAAATAAAGCAGATAGTACAGATAAATAGAATCAAATATATTATATTAAAAATACAATGCACGATGATATGTATACTATAGAAATGTAAGGTTTAGTAATTACAATTACACCATTTTTCAAATTTACTGATAATGCAATCGTACTCAAATAAAATCCTTTGATTGATCTTGCCCATTACAAGAGTAAATGACTTACAAAGTAAGTAACTGTTGCATCCAGCTCAAGATTTCATACATGAAACATAAAACCGAGCAAGGTACAGGGCATAGGATAGTAAAACACCTACACTGCCATTTAGACCCATTTTCTGAAATTCTTATCAATCAGTCAATCAATCAAATTTATTTTATGATTTGTTATTTTTTATTTTTTTTTGTAATCTATTTGCTGATCTAATTCAAATCAAAATCAACGTTTTTGTAATTATCTTGCACCATATGATAAACAAAGTTGGGTGCGAATCCTCCCAAATTGGTAATGTAAATGCTTATATTTTCAGGAGGAACGTAGTCAATAATTGGATTGCTTATATCTGAATTTTGAATCATGTCAGATTCTTGAAATGGTATTACATAACCCGGATTTCCAAATTCCACCAAACTTTCAGTATCAAAAGAATATTGAGGTGTTAATTTATATATAGCTGTGACACTAAATACCGGTGTTCTTAACTCTTTAGCAATTTCACAAACAGCAGAGACACCTGGACTAGTAATGCAACCACCATTTTTGAAAACAGTTTTAGCTCCAATGATAACCTTTCCTACTCTAGACATCAAGGCGTAAACAGAACTATCAGGAATCACTATTGTTTCAATGTTAGAATCAGCAAGCTCCTTTGCAAATTTATGCGCAGTTAATGTGTGGTTTGGGAAGCTTTCAGTTACAACAACTGTAAATCTTCTCTTTTGCCTTGCTTTCTTAAGGAAATTCAATACAGTTTGAGAGGTTGGTGTGGGAGTTAGCAAGACCTCATCATCATGTATCAATTCTATGACTTTGTGTTCTAAACCCTCATCAACATGATTAATCTCATCAATTAATTCTTTAATATCCTGAATGATGGTGGATCTAAATGAATTTATAAACTGTCTATCTGGTTTGTCAAGTTTGGATTTCAGTTCAATATAACCGTCATTTTGCTTATTTATTTTATCCAATTGTTCGTCTGTTGGAATTAATAAGTTGAACATGGATGTGAAAATAGGCTGGTTCAGTTTAGTACCAACTTGTGTGTCGTCGATTTCATCTCGAATTAACGATAACACTCTTCTAACAATATTTCCGCAAGTAAATTCTTTTGGCTGGGATTCTGTTAAAAACACACCCAATCGCCTTATTTGCTTTATGAGATGATCTGGATTCTTCCATTTGGAAGCAGAAACAACCCTTATCAAAAGTTGTGCTGTTTCAATTGCAACAGCACTTGAACCAACTATCTGTCGTCGTTTGAGTTTGCTACAAAAGTTAAACAGCTAAGTTAGACCATCCGAACATTCACAAATCGTCAATCAAAATGAAAACATACGTTATAAAACTGTCGACTTGATAGTTCAATTCAGGCTGAAATAGTGTTATGGAGCTCATGTTCTTTCGGTGGATTTATGACTGATTTTGCCAAAGATGAAGTTTTTTCTAATCCAAAAATCTTCCAAATAAAATCAGACACACACATGACCAAATACAAAACAAAAACACAAAAATGAAGGATGCGAGGTTCGAACTCGCGCGGGAAATCTCCCAGTAGATCTTAAGTCTACCGCCTTAGACCACTCGGCCAACCCTCCAGTGTACTCCTCTAAAGGCCTTAGCCTTTGTATAGTCACATATAAGCGTTATATTTAGCTCACTAGTTATTTTTATTTTCAATCAATGGTACAACTTGAAAGCAACTGTATTATTATTCAAATAAAAGGTTACTGCAAACAAACTGCTTATTGCCTGTTTAAGCCTGTATCCTCATTTGTGAGATGAGGTTTGTTGTCGAGTGCCATGTTCATATTTCCTTCGTGTTCTCAGTCGGATTCGAACCGCCTTTGAACAGCTTCCAGATCGTTTCGGGAAACAGCATATAAAAGACCTGGGTTTTGATATCTTCTAGATAATTAAACTGTCACTATAATGTGGAAAAATGTTTCAGCATCAGGTCCTTCTTTCTTTTGTCTGCCTAGAATTCACCTAGGTCTTTTTTACAACAATCGTTTATTGATACGGCGTGTATCTCCATCATCAATAGCCATCGCAAAACATTATGCTTATGATGTGTTCCTGGGTAAGAGAAACATTTCCTCCAATTCTTCCAATTCTAATGTTATAAAATACCCCAATGTAAAGGAATTCAGCAGTTTTTTAGAAAACAAAAACAAGTTGTACGAAGCTGAGGCTTTAAAAGAGAAAGAAATTCAAGAGTTGATAGATAGAGAGAACCAATTATTAGAAAACGAAAATCATAAAATCAGCTCCAATAGTACCGGTGATTCAAGTGAGGATGTCAATCAGGTAAAGGATAAAACGAAAGATCAATCGTCTTCCAACAATTTAAATGAAACTCAGATTAAGGAGAATTCCCAGAAAATTGAAGACAAGAGTTTTGATGGTCCTGACAGCTCTAAAATTGAGTCTTCAAGCACAAATTCCACTAAAACTGCAAGTACTGATAAAAATGAAAGCTCAATTACCGATGAAACTGATAAACAAATCGATTCTAAACCTGTTTTCCCTGAGATTGATCTTGATGAAGATGGCGAATATGCATTAGATTTAGATACAAATGAAATGTTCGAGACCCTAAAATCTTCTGGCCTTACAAGTGATCAATCTGACATTATTCTAAATTTAATTAAATCTCAAATTATTTCAAATTGGAAAAAAAAGGTTGACGAATTTGTTCCAAAGACAGATTTGGAAAATGAACATTATTTATTTGAAGCTGCACGAGCTGAACTCAGAGTTGAAATTAATTCCTCAAGAGATTCTCATCTTCACGAATTGATCAACGGATTGAATTTTTTACAAAGAGATTCAAATTTGGTTCACAATGAGTTAAATCAACACTATATCAAGTCCAAAAATAAAGTGGTTATTCTAGTTAATAACTATAAAAATGAAAACTCTTTATTACAAAAGGAAATCAAAAATTTGATTCTTGACTTGGCCACAAAAATAAATTCAAAGCTAATTTCAGAATTCAAATTTAATGCTGAAAGTTTAAGATGGGCTTTTACAAGAAGAGGTATCTTTAGTATTTTACTAGTTGCGGTGTCTGTAATTTTTAGTATAAGTATATCCAACTTAATCAGTAAACCTCTTCCAGTAAATCAACCCCAACCTTCAAGCTCTTCCAAATCTCAAGCTCAATTATATAATTTGGAGCAAGAACAATCAGGGGAAAGGAAAAAAAACGAATATTTATCAAAACTGAAAATAGCTGAAAATGATACTAGCAAAATCGGCAATGATGAGTATAATGAGAATGTAATTATTGAAGATAATATTATAAATTAAAAAAAAACAAAAAAAACAAAAAAAACAACCTCATTTATAGATTTGGTAAAAATGATAAATTATATATAAAAATTTGAAAATTTATTGTTGAATCCCATTTAAAACTAAAGTTTTATTTATTTATTTACTTATTTATTTGTTTTTTTTTATGGTTTTTCGTTGAAAATGTTAATTTTCCAAGACGTATTAACTTTAACTTTAGGATTTTTTATAACCAAGCTATTTTTTTCTCTAATTATCGAAGCGTTCCAAATTTTATTATTTTGAGAAATTTCTCCCTTGAAATTATCACCTGAATCATCAAGACCAACTATAATGATTTTTTCAATTTCGAGATACTCATCAATTCCATCAAAAAAATTTTTATAGTTATTTATATTAGAAGAAATTTGATTATTTTCGAATTTCAATTTGCATAATAAATATTCCTCATTATTTTTGTAATTAAATGTTTCAAAATCATCAACGTATAAAATTCCACTTGAAGTTTGATTCTTGTCTAACGCTATTATTAAAGTATATGGATCATGTCTCATTAACTTTGATGATCTTCTATATCTCATTTTTCTAGGAATTATATTACCTCCTTTGATTAAAATTGGTATATTATCTAATGATAAATTTTTATACTCATATTTTCCCTCCCCTTGGTCAATTTTAGTAAAATCATTAAAGTCATAATAAATTTCATCATCAGGTATATAAATTTCAAACTTTCCATTGTTATCTATTTCTTCATATTCATCTATATCAGTATTAGAATTTTCATTTTTTTGGTTAACTTTTGATAATGATTCTTCAGTGATAGGTTTGACCAAGATTCCTGAGTTTCCAATAAAGAACTCATCGTCAATATCAAATATTTTTTCATTATTAGGATTTTCATAGAATAATGGTTTCATGACAGGCAAGCCGTTGATACTTGATTCATAAAAGGAGTTATAAAAAACTGGCAATAATGAATATCTTAGTTTTATTGCATCTCTAATAATAGACGTATAAGGATCGCCAGGAACCCAGGGTTCTCTTCTTTTAGAGTCGATATGAGCATGGCCTCTAAAAAATGGATACCAAATACCTGTTTGGTACCATCTTGTTAGTAATTCACTTGAAGGATCCCCAAAAAATCCACCAACATCTGATCCAGAAAATGGCATACCGCTAATTCCAGAGGTTAAAGCCATAGGTATTGAAATTTTTAGGTAGCCCCATTTTGACATATTATCTCCAGACCACATTGCAGAATATCTTTGCGATCCAGAAAAATATGATCTAGTTAATATAAAAGGTCTTTTCATATTTTGATATCTTTCATTTAATCCTTGATAAGTTGCCTCAATTAAACTATGGCCATATAAATTGTGTAAAGAACGATGTTCCCAGTCTCCATAGTGAACCAAATCTTTTGGAGCTGTTGTTTCAGGTCCTGAAAAAACCGATGGTTCATTCATATCATTCCAAATATGCAAGTTGGTTGAGTCATTTGAAAAAGTGGTAAAATTTTGATAAAAGGAAGCCCAGATAGTAATAGCTTTGGGATTAAAAGTATCAATCCAAATCGAGTCACCAGGCCAACATTGACCATGAAAAGGGTTTTTATTATCAGAATCTTTTATAGCAAGATTATTTTTAAGTATTTGTTGCTCAATGTTGTAATTTTTATCATTTGTAGATTTAATATGTGGGTCAATAATAGCAATCAAATTTCTACCAGTTTCACCTAAAATTGAAAGCATCTCAGTTGGGTTATTAAATAAGGAGTTTTTCCAGGTGAAATATTTTTTTTCGTCAGTATACTCAATATCTAGCCAGATTGAATCCATTGGGATTTTAAAGTAATCGAATTTTTTATTGATATTCAAGACATCATCTTGGTTGTTATAATTCCAACGACATTGATGATAACCCAAGGAAAATAGTTGAGGCAATGCAACATAACCGGTTATATCACCATATTTTTGGTTAATAGAGGCTGGAGAATTGTCTAAAATCAAAATGATGTCCAATAATCCTGCTTCAGATATCCAGTGGGTTTTAGTTGATTTGTCTTTTTTAATTATATCAATCCAGGTATCAGCAGAATTTACCCAAAATAATCCAGCTGATACGTTGTGACTATGAGCAAGCATAAAAGGAATGGAACCGTAGTTCGGAAGTTTACTATCAGTCTCATACTCAAATATATCAACATTAAACAATCTATATGGATCTAAATCCCTTTCTTTGCCATCATAACTAGCATCATCTCTATTGTCTCTTGTAGTTTTCAAAGCCATTGAATCAGCATGTTCCGGAATGCCATAGACGTTTAAAAAATTTTTAAAAGTGGCATCTAAAGCAACTGATTCAGGACCTCTTTTCAAAGTGTTCTTGCTGGAATCTTTGAAGGAGTCTGTAAAACAATCAAAGTCCAATTCTTCTGGGGATAGATTTTTAGTTAAATCGTTATCATTTTTTTTTCTGAAGTGTTCGATATTTAAGAAATTTCTGTCATTTAAAACTATGGAGGGAGAGTTGTTGTAATAATAAGTCAATTTAAATGGATACAATTGAATTTTGATTTTGTATAAACCATTAGAATAGCCAATGATAATGTTTTCACTCTTGCTTTCTGTGTTAATCTCGAAACTGTCTGGATTGTTGTAGTTGTAGATAACATTGAGAGAATCATCATTTGACAATAAATCTGGCTGGACATGATCTTTAAAAGACCAGTAAGAGGTCTCGTTATATCTTCTGAAATTAGAGACAGTGTTGGTTAGCTGATCTTCGATTCTAAACCTGATGCTGTGGTTTTCCAAAATGTTAAGCTGGAATCCAAAGGCAACCGAAGTGAAATCGTCATTCAATTTCTTATTCAATCTACCAACTAGTGTTGAATTGTTGTTGTGGAATTTAATTGATGATTTGTCAATCGAATATCTAGGTTGGTATTCATCGTTGAGGGACAACTTTGACACTTGGTTAGAAAAATGGCGATTTCTCTGGCAAAACCCAGACTGAGAGCATTTTTTAAAAAGGTATTCTTTGACAGCCAACGAGGGCACGACACAGAAGCAGAAAGCAGCAAACAACACTAGCCAATTGAGCTTCATTTCAGTATTTGCTTATCGATTGCCAGTGGATAGAAAACAGCAAAAGAGCAGAAGAAGCTCTGCCCGTTTTGAGTGTGGTGGAAAGTTTCTTCTCCCTAAAGGCAGTTGAAGAGTGCTATTGGAAGCAACTCAGTTGGAAGAGCAGAAACTGGGGCAAGAACTACTGTCTGGTTGTGCCAATGAAACTAAAGCTAGCCTTGAGCAACTGCAACAAGATTAAGAACTCAGTAGCGTCGATTCTACACATCAGAAAGCAGTGTGTTTTGCGATTCACTAGCAGGCACTTTATCGTCATCTCGTCAGTGGTAAATGAGCCTCAGATATGGTTGAAGTTTTCCTGTTTGTTGTTTGACGAGTACGAGATAGAGTCTGCTAATAACAACCAGATCTCGATGGAGTGCAATTTGGAGCAGTTGTGCCAGGTGCTTAGGAACTTCGATAAGGTCAATTCGTCAGACTTGACAATCAGATTGCAGAGAGTCAATCCTTCATCATCTTCGTCTGCCAATTCAACGTTGAATGGGGACAATAAAGCGAATAATGGTTTGGCAGCAAATATTAACAATAAGAAGTTCAAAAACCATGCTATTTTGGCTGTTTTCTATAGCGAATCTCAGCAAAATATCATTATCCACCATACTTTCAAGATTCCAGTACGATTGTTGAAAAAGAAATCTGATTTGAAAATTGTGGAGCCTGAAATTAATAAAATCAATCTATTATTAAAGTTGCCAGGCGATTTCATCAACATATTCAAACGAATTGAAAGATTTAAAAGCAGTAAATACAAATTTTTGAAGATAAATGCTGACGAAAAGGGAAATCTCAATTTGATTTTGAAATCAGACACTTTAATTGTGAAGTTGGGATGGAATTCAAATTTGTTGGTTCAGAAAAGTAATGGTGCTCGTGGTCATACTAATAACGATATTGGTGTTGGTGTTGGTATTGATATCGATATGAATAAGACCGGTGATCATAAAGATGGCGAAAATTATAAAGACTCTTCTAATATATTCAATCCCAATGAAAACAATGATGTGAGTGTGGTTTTACGATTAAATGACTTCAAATCTGCTTCTAAAATTTGCCAGATTTGCAATAATACAGCGATAATAATGTCTGAACCAAATGTTATAATATTGCATTTGTTTATTGATGAATCCGATGACGCTGAATTTATTTTCTATATAAATGGTGTTATTGAGTAGTTAATGAATAACTAGTTATGGAAAAAGAAAAATAAAAAGAGGAAAAAAAAATAAATATTAACAACATGATTTTAAGCAATGGGTATTTATTGACTTGCAGCAAATTTATCAATAAATGCGACCAATTTCTCAACACTTTGTTTAGAAATTGCATTGTAAATTGAAACTCTACAACCACCAACTGATCTATGGCCCTTCAAACCAGTGAATCCTTCGTTTTTGGCTTCTTCAATAAATTTACTCTCTAATCCATCCCCATTGATTCTGAATACAACATTCATATTACTTCTTGCTTCTGTATTGACTGGCAAATCAAATAGTTTAGGATATTTATCCAAAACACCATATAGTATTTCACTTTTATAATTATTTAGTTTTTGTTGGTTTTCAAGACCACCTTCTGCGATTAGCTTATCAGTTACCAATTTTAATATGTATAGAGTGAAAATTGGAATAGTATTGTAAGCTGAGTTATTTTTAATAACAGTAGGAAAATGATTTGCGATTGGAGTAATTGGCAAGTGGTATTTATCCATTATTTTTTTTTCCTCGTCAATTTTCTCGTTTAATTGTGAGATCAAATCTTTTCTTATGATGTATATAGTTAGCCCAGCTAGTCCAACGTTTTTTTGAGCACCTGCAAAGATTAATCCATATTTACTAACATCGACTTTTTTAGACAAAAAGTTTGAAGACATGTCACAAACAATGTTGATTCCTGATTCAACTTTTGGAGGTTCAGGAAACTCAATTCCATTGACAGTTTCATTGTCGCAGTAATAAAGATAAGAAACTTGGTCTTTATTCAATTTTGGCAATTGTTTGTTGCTGTTAGTTTTATAGTCATCAAACTTGCCATTGGACTGCTTAACATTGTAGTAGACTTCTGCATCAAGTCCCAATCTCTTGGCCTCTTCAAAGGACTTCAAACTCCAGGTGCCATTTACAATATAATATGGCTTTGCTCTTATGCCCAAATCGCCATTTTGCTTATAGAAGTTTGAGCTCAAGTTTGTTGCTACTGATGAAAAGCCAGTAGTGCCACCACCCTGCATGAAAAATACCTCGTAATTATCTGGAATACTCAATAGATCAGCTATGTTCTTTTTGGTATTGTTGATAATATCGTCAGCCAATTTGCTTCGATGAGAAATCTCCCCAACACCAACACCCTCACCACAATAGTTAATGATGTCGTAGGCAGCCTGTTGCAAAACCTCAGTGGGCATCAAGGCTGGCCCAGCACCATAGTAGTGTGCTTCGCTTCTTTCCAACGATCTTCCTGACGCCATTTGCTTCTCTCGATCTGTGATAGCTCAATAAAACACACACAGAAACAGAAATCTCTGGTTTATATTTATATTTGTGTTTGCTGAAAACGGCTTTGATGAGTGTTTCGACATGGAAATTACTCACAGTTTGGAGCCGGGCGCTGATTGGCCACCGAGCCCAGGCATCATTTTTATGCTGGATCAAAGTCATTATTCATTAGTGAAATACACGTTATATCATTATATATGGTCTCGCAGTGTAGAAAATAATTATGTACAAACGTCCTTCTGCTCTCAGCGACGCAAAAACGACTGGTATGCTTCCTGGTCAATAGTAACGTTTCCCACTGACTGCAACTTTTTCTTACCTTCCTTTTGTTTCGATAGCAATTTCTTTCTTCTCGACACATCAGAGGCATGCAACTTGGCCAAAACATCCTTTCTCTTTGCCTTTATGGTTTCTCTTGCCATAATCTTGTTGTTCGCTTTTGCCTGAATGATCACATCAAATAACTGGAATCGGATATGCTGTTTGAATTTTTTAACCCAGTGTTTGGCTGTGCTTTCAATCTCGCTTTTATGCATAACCTGGGCCAAGGCATCTATTCCCTTTCCATTTACCAACAACTCTAGCTTGATAATGTCTGATATTTCATAACCGGCATCTTCGTAGTCTAGAGAAGCATATCCGGATGTGGCTGATTTTAATTTGCCAAAAAAGTCATCGACTAGTCTGCTCAATGGAATTCGATATTTCAACAAAACCTGCCCGGTGTTCAAGTATTGGAGATCAGTTTGAATACCTCTATTATCTTGACACAATTTTATAACAGTTCCCAAGAAATCACTTGGAAAGGTTGACATGATTTCGACAAAGGGTTCCAAAAGCGATTCAATCCTACCACCTCTTGTTGTATAGTCAGGAAAGTCATCGGGATTGCTGATTATTTTTTCTTTTCCATCTTTGAATTGAACTTTATATGGCACAGTTGGAGCAGTGATGATCAATTGAGCACCATATTCTTTTTCTAGTCTTTCTTTGAAAACAGAAGCATGTAATGAACCCAAAAATCCAATTCTCCAGCCTTGGCCTAAAGCATTCGACGTTTCCTTTTGCAAAGTGACACTTCTATCATTTAAAACTAATTTTTGCAAACTTTCATCTAACATTTGAAACTCACCACCGTTACTTGGAAAGGCTCCAACAAACACCATTGGTTTTGATTCTTCAAACCCAGGCAATGGTTCAACTTCCTGACCAACCAACATTAAAGTATCTCCTATTAGCGCTTCAGAAGAATTTTTCATCCCTGGGATTATATAACCAACTTGCCCTGCTGATATTTGGTCCATTGCGAATCTATCGGGATACATTATACCCAACTCCTTGACTTCGTATTTTTTTCTTGTGTGAGCAGACATTATTCTTTGACCTTTTTTCAAAACTCCATCAACAATCTTGATTAGTAAAACACAGCCAACATAGGAATCATACCATGAATCCACAATAAACGATTTCAATCTCCCGCTGATATCTCCAGTTGGAGATGGGATCTTTTCTATAATAGCCGGCAAAATACTTGGAACATTTAAACCTGTTTTCGCAGATACAGAGATTATATCTTCTGTGGGCAACTCAAAGAAATTTTTGATTTGATCAATTGATTTTGGAATATCAGCATTATCCATGTCTATTTTGTTTATAATTGGGATTAGTTTTAAATTTAGTGAATAGGCCAAGTAAAAGTTTGCAACAGTTTGAGCTTGAACACCCTGAGAGGCATCAATTAGTAGCAAAGCTCCATTAACTGAAGCAAAACTTCTTGTCACCTCTGATCTGAAATCAACATGACCGGGACAATCAACCAAATGTAAGAGATAGTCTGTGTTGTTATAGTTGTAAATCATTGAACATGTCTGTGCTTTTATTGTTATGCCTCGTTCTCTTTCAACATCTAGCTTATCCAAGACTTGCTTGTTATCGCCAGGTTTAATTACGCCTGTTAATTCCAATAATCGGTCACTTAGAGTTGATTTTCCATGGTCGATATGCGCGACTATCGAGAAATTTCTGTAGTTACTAATTGGGATTTTTGATATTCTTTCTTGAGTTTCGAGTTTGACTTTATCTTCTTTTTTGGCACTTGAATTTTGTTTTTTTATTTTATTGTTATTTTCAGTGTTATTATTTAAAAGTTTTGAAAAGGTTGAGAAACGTGAATATGAATATGAATATGAATATGAATATGAATATGAATTTGAATTTGAACTTGAACTTGAACTTAAAGAATAAAAAGGAATTTTTTTAAAAGTGGTATAGGTGAAAATGGGCTTAATGAATAATGACCCTGAAAGAGCCTTTGTTATCATTGCAATAACATATATGGGCTTTATAAAAATGAGTAGAAAATATCAACAATATTGAAAAGAAAGAGAAATATTATAGTATTGTTAGAGTATAGTGAATAATTGAATATACCAGTATTTTGATATAATTCGAAAAATTTCCGATCCAAGCCAGAAAAGTCAGGTGGTGAAGAACAAAGTTTGGCTGGGTTCGAACTGCTGCGATTTCCAGCCCTGGAGGGAGTAATAAGTAACAAGTGAAACAGTGCTGAGATAGACAACGCCCTTGGTGATGGGCTTTCGCGAGTTGATTATCATGTAGGCCTGGGGACTTACCTTGAAGAAGTGGTGGTACGCCTTCTTGGAGCTGGAGAGCAAGTGCTTCATGAGATTCGATTCGATCATCATTTTGAGTAAGTTCCAAGTTGATAGTTGATTGAGTAGCTGATTGAGTAGCTGATTTATATCTGAATATACCAATATGTGATGGCAGGGAGTAGAAACTACAAAGTAGCTAAACTATTTAAATATGAATTAAATGTGTATAAACAAAGCAAATGTGTCTGAAGAGGAGTGGAGATAAATGACCTGAACAGGTTTGGTGTGGTTGTACTCAATTGCTTGCCAAAAAGAAAGTCCCTGTTGAGAGAGAAGGTATATCAGTGCCCAGAGAGATGTGTAATGGTGATTGATTGTGAATCATTCAAAAAAAATTAAACAACTGGAGCTTTAAAGACCACTATTACTGAATCGCCTCTGAGAAACATTTTACTTACAAACCTCTCTTTTGAAATGGGCTTCAATTTTTTACCATGGCTGTTTCTTGGAATCTCTGTCCATAGTTCTTTGACGTTTTCTAGGACCATGTTTGTGTGCCTATCGAATGCTTTGATTCTGGCTATCAATTTGTGATTGTTTCTGCAACTGATGATAACTGGTGAATGAGTCTCGACTGCTTCTTTGAGCAACGACATTGGCCCATTGCTGAACTCGTATTCTTCGAGCTGTTGTAATTCAAGCTCAGATAGCTCAGATCTAGGTTTATCAGCCAAATCTCTGAATAATGCAGTTAGTAAATTGTTTATTATTTTTCCATTTACACTGAGTATCAAATGTACTTACGCCATTTATGATAAAGAGACTATTGATTTTATGGTTTTGTTTTAATTCTTCCTTTTTCTTCCTTTCTCACCGGTCCGCGAGACTTTCCCGATTGGGCCGACACGATATAATCAAAGAGCAAAGCAGTGTTTTGTCCGCATTTCCACCACGTTCTCACCAAAATCGCGGCGTAATTTACCACTGTAGAAAGGCTCATTCCTTCTCAGCTACAAAAGAAATGTTCGGCGACTTTTGGCACCAAACAGCTTGAATATTTACACCATGATTGTGTTCCCACGGTGTTCTGCGTGTTTGTGTTTTTTCCGTACTGTGCACGGTGGGCATTTCAGCCACACAATCTCCGGTTGTTGAACAGCCGAACAATCAGCCGGACCATGCTTGAAAACTCCGAACTTCCCGTATGCGTGTATCAGCGATGATTCATACCTCCGCTTCAACTAACTCGATCTGTGCCTGTGGCTCTCACAATTTAGAATCATAAGTGTTTGGTTCTGAGAGTGCACTACTTCTCGACAGAAATCTCACGGAGAATTCGTTGTCTGGCTCGGAATCAACAGTCGAAAAACAAAACTGTGTTCGCGATGGCTGTGCGTATGTTTTTGTTCGGCAACGCAAACAGCTGTTTCCTGCGCTGCTGGATTTCCGAACGGCCGGTTTATACCCGAAAGCCTCTATCTGCCATAGTCGGAAGTGCAGCGGCAGTACTGACCGGCTGCATTCTCCTTGTTTTTTGTTTTTTGCATCTGCTTTTCTGAGCATCGCTCTTTGATTTATATATCTACCAGCGCTTGATTAGTTATTGTTCCAACGCTACGTCTATGCATAGATCTATACTCTTCTATATTCTTGTATCTTTATTTCTATCGATCTCTTCGTCGATACCCATATCTACTATCATATCCCTATTGCCCACATTACATCGACACCCTGCTGTATTTGACAAATCATGAAGGAGTTTATCTTCCCACCGGATTCTGACGCTTTGTTGATCACTGAAACCTTAATTAAAAGACATGTTGTTGCGCTTGGAAAAAGTGGGAACAGGAAAAACACAAGCGATGGGAAGGACAATCAAGCTGATAACAACACCAAGAATGGCTCTCAAAACAACAGCAAACATGCCACTGGAAATGACACCAACAGCACACCCACCACCACCTTGAGAATCTTCAACAACACTCTCAAGCCCAACCAACTCAATAACTACACTCGCTATCTCAGGTCCAAAATACAAAACAAGTACCACAGGAAGACTGATCTTAATTTCTCGTCGCTTTTTCTCAGCTCCGTCAATCTCCTCAGGGCAGTTCCCATACTCAAACAGTTTATTGGGCCACCCAACGAAATTGAAGCCAATCTCAATTCGTTGTACTCCCAGCAGAAGATCGCCACATCGTACAAAGAGTGGTTGAACTGCTCCAGCAACATTGACTTGTTGCTATCAAATAACGACTGGAAAGCAGTGCCCGAATCTAACTTGTATGACCATGCCCTACTTCAATTCAAACTAAACGAGCTCAGACAGTTGAGAAGCGCCAAAAACTATTCAAAGTTGTTGTATATCATCAGAACAACATGGTTCAGAAATGTGGCCAACATCAACAACATCAACTTATACCGCCATTCCTTGGTGGGTACCAAATACTTGATCCAAGACTACTTGGAAGAGTGCCAGGTCGCTCTCAATTCTTTTGCTAACCCCGAAATCAAAACTGGCATCGATGACAGATACATCCTATCCATATTAATTCAAACAAGAAAGGCCATAGGCAGAACTGCACTTGTTCTCAGTGGCGGCGGTTGTTTTGGCATGTTTCACATTGGCGTCCTATCAACATTATTGGAAATCAACTTGTTGCCCAAAATCATCTCAGGCAGCTCTGCTGGCTCAATTGTTGCTGCTATTTTGTGCGCCCATTCAAACGAAGAAATCAATGTGCTAATGGACGACATATTGTCCAAGAAATTCAATATATTCTCAAGTGACATCAACGAATTGAGCAACGACCCTAACCACATATCAAACCAAGTACCAAAGGACACCTCCTTGGGTCACAAGCTATCGAGTGCCTTTTTCAATCTCGTCCATTTTTTCAAAACTGGCAACTGGTGCGAGAGCAGACATTTACAAAAGACTATGTTTGAGTTCTTGGGCAACCTAACATTCAGAGAAAGCTACAACAGAACCGGCCGGATATTGAACATTACTGTCTCGTCTGCATCTTCCTACGAGCAGCCAAACTTGTTAAACTACTTGACAGCTCCAAACGTCTTAGTATGGTCTGCAGTCTGTGCTTCGTGTGCTCTACCAGGTTTCTTCCCTTCAACAACTTTATATGAGAAAAACCTCAAATCAGGTAAAATACAGGAATGGAATCACCCATCTGTCAAATTCATTGACGGCTCTGTGGATAATGATATTCCCTTGCAAAAGTTGTCAGAATTGTTCAATGTCAACCATATTATTGTTTCACAGGTGAATCCTCATATTGTGCCATTTTTAAAGCTATCTTTAAAATGTGTTGGCGGAGAAATCGAAAATGAGTTTAGTGCTAAATTAAAAAACATTTCAAACAGTATATTTCAATTCATTAACCTAGAATTCATACATTTTTTGAACACGCTTGATTACTTGAACATTTCAACTGACATCACTAAAAAGATCAAATCTGCTTTTAGTCAACAGTACTCTGGGGATATAACTATATTGCCTGGCATTAGGATCTTGGAATTGGACAAAATGTTGACTGACCCAAGCCCAGAGTTTTTGTTGGACTGCATCGTCAGAGGCGCCAGAGCCACCTGGCCAAAAATAGATTTGATTCATAACCACTGCTGCATTGAATTTTTATTGGACTCAACTATATCAAAACTAAGATCAAGAATCATTTCAAAAAGACAACACATCCAAAGCAGCTACTTGTTAATATCCAAAAGGGACGGGTTGTATCTGAATGATATGAAACGATATGGATGGAATATTTGCAGTACTGGCGATGAAAATAGCGCTAAAGGTTTTGAGAATATAGACACTTCACCTGATGGTTCGAATTCTAGTGAAATAATAAACATAAATTACAGTTGCCGGCCACGATCAGAAAGTTCTCCTCTTGAGTCGTTTTTTCGAGAGAAAAAACACACACTGATTGAGAGAAAAACAAGCATAAAAAGGCTTCATTCAACTGATCACAAACACGCAAAAGTCAAATATGGTAAAATCAGAAGTAACAGTTCCAAGTCTCTAAAGAGAACTTCATTGACAGAATATAATGGCAATCGACCGGGCAATCGACTATCTTCTTCATTTTCAAGTCTCACACATTCGTTTAATGACAGCTGTTTTGAAAAATTGCTTAATAGCAATGTAGATGGAAGTTGGGACACCAACACACCAATTAGCAACAATATTGGAACCAACTCGTTGTCCAGTTTAAACATTGAAAATCAGTTGTATTTCAAAAATGAATTTGGTGTTGACAATGATGATGATGATGATGATGATGATGATAATGATAATGATAATAACGAAAAGGATGGATCTGTTGAGGGAGTGAGAGTCAACCAATCAAATGCACAAGCATCATCAGGGAGCATGGTGAGACAATTGAGTGCCAAAAGTATGGATTTAAACGAAAAGGTTTATAAAAAACTCAAAAAAAGCAAAGAGACCAACAATTCCAGTGAGTATATAATGTTTTCAGCAAGCACAAATGGTAAGAAAAATGTTGAGTGGATTGAAGAAAGTCAAAATATTGAGGGCGGTAGGGTCACGAAGTCTTTTTGGAAGAAGCTAAATTCGAATGACACATTTGAGATTGATTTTTCTTCTGAAAACGAATCAGAAGCAAATGAGTTGGTATCCGAATTGATTGGTACACCCGGTATTGATTTAAGTCAAATTCAGTAACAATATCACAGAACAGGTGTCAATGCCAGAGCAAGTTGTGTTAGACAGAAGTAAAAGTAGAGAAGGTGTTTTATTGAATTGAAATTTGACATCGATTTTGTATGTATTAGCGCACAACAACACTTATAGTCGCTATTTCTATTACTTATGTTTATTATTTATGCTTGGATTATTGAGGAGCTTCTGAAACCTTTCAACACAAGAAGATAAAAACTATTTAATAAGGCACAATTTAGTGTTTTGTTTACAATCTTAAAGCTGATTCTCTATCTCTAAGTTACTTAATGAATTACCAACTGTATATACGATAAATATTTCAATACAGACCATAAGCATTATTATCAACCAACACTAAAAAAGTTTTGATCGAACCATTGATATTAAACATAAAAATGACTACCTGCTTAGTAAATAGATCATTAAATGCCTAACAAAACAAAGAAAACAGATAAACTTAGATCAATTATAAACACAAATCCAATCACAACAATTTTTATCAAAAAATTGAAAAAGTAATAAGATATAACAATAATGGCCCCATTTTCCTCATTTCAGCCATATCATCAACAGAACCAAAATGCAAATGGCAGTCAGAATATATAGTGTTGGAAAATCCATTGCCGTAATTCCGAATCCACTGTTTTGATTTACCGTAATTTTGAATAGACTATTTTGATTTCCACTGGGCTCTGGACTGTTTCCATTTCGAGTTCCAATAAACTCAAGGCTGGTTCCATTGTGATGTGATGTTGTGGTGAATGCCTTTGTGAATCCCAAACTTTTGATGTTTTCATTGAACGAAACTACTGCCTCACTGCATTCAGTAATGGTTGCTGTTACTGTTGTTGTCCATGGCCCATTACCACTTGATGTTGTTGTGTAGTGGTCGTATGTTCCAACTGCAGTGGATCACAAAAACGTCTTTAAGGTGTATGACGAGTATAGGGTGTAATTGTGGTATGTGTATGTTTGGGTCACAGGATACGTTGTGTCGTTGATGTATGAGGTGACATATTCAAAATATGAATTTGAATAGTATTTGGCCTTTGTTGCTTGAAATATTTGCTGGTTCTTTGACACTACTTCAACATTATTGTAATCAATCTGCCCATCATCCAAGTATTCCTGATAATTTGCAACGTAATCAGACATTTCTTCATCAGTTAGGAACCAATTGCTTGTTGAATTAACTGTTGAAGCAAGTAATACGGTGTACTCATCATAATCGTAAACAGCATAATATTCATTAAAAAAAAAATTACCCAATATAAAAAAGTCACCATGAGGATTCTTCCGAAAATCAAAATTATCATAACACACATTTTTGCTCTTCATATTACACATCATTCATCTCATAATAAAAATTAACATTGTAAAAAATTAGTAGTTATTTTGCTAATTGGTATATTGACTAAGAAACCGGAAAGATTAAATGATAAATAACATTCTAAATTGAATAATATATTATAGATGCTTGTATAGTTATCATATGTGTGTATTAAATCAGAATCCAAAGGAGTGATCGTGTTCAAGAATGCATTATAAATATCTGGTGGGAAATATGATTTTGATCCATTATGAGTGAATGATAGTGGATATAATCTATCAGTAAATGTTATGGTTGCTTCAGATCCATAATCATTGATGGAATCAGTGAAAGATTTTGCTTGTGTTGTATCTAATTGAGAAATTAGAAAATTAAACACACTTTGTGAATTCAAACTGCTGTAATACTTTTACAAAGAATTAATAGATAACTTGATTGAAAACGATGGTAATGTGACATTTAAATGTTGTATGTCTGGGTTGAGATTTTGGTCATATCTGTTGATCATTGGCATAGTTGTCAAAGTGCCTTCATACTTTGTATGATTGATGCCCCCCAAATAAAAGACTTCTTTTGTAACTAAAGGTTTAGGGTGTATCGTATCTGAAGTACTCGGCTAATACTTTTCTCTCAAGCAACTTCTGCTCAATCAACATGTCGATTAGACTGTCTTTTTTTTATAAATTTGAAGTTTGATCTGTGATATCAAACGATATTATACCGAGACTCCCAATAGGACTATTGATTGACAATGCTAGTCCAAATTCAAAATTCTTCAAATTGATGCTCTCGGAAAGGTGCAAGATACCCACTCCCCATAAACCAATTGTCACAGTTAAATCAGAAGAATTCAAGCTGAATGAAGAGTTGATTGACGAAATTGGATCATCATCATCATCATCATCATCATCAAGAAATCTGGATGTAGATGAATTATATTCTTGATATACACCATACCTTGAACAATAATTGACAATTGTACTACCACTAGGATATGAAAAGTTGTTGTAATAGAAAAAAGTATGATAATAATTGTAGTAGCAGTATGGATTCAACCTTGAAATGACCCAAAGATTATTTGAATCAAAATCTAATGAAACATTCAAATTTTGTGGAGGAGTTCCAATGATATACTGGTAATACTGTGGAAATCTCAAGCTGCCAAAAGAAACCTCTAGACTTTTTGGATTTTATTATGTTGAATTTAAATTTGTGAGCAAATTGGTATTTCGCTCAGCACTAACCAGCTAGAAAGAAGAGGAGCAGGTAAGGGTTCTTCATCGCTTTTCTCAAAAGCCAAAAAAAAGAGCAAGAAGAGTTTTGATTTTGTTTGGATCAGAAACAGTTTCGCCGAAAAATTACGAACATTTATCGGCTAGAAACCACAAGCACGCACTGAACTGTTTGAATCGGTTTCATCCGTGCAGCTCCCGAACAAAATTCGCCAATAGTGCTGATGCATGCAGACGCGAAGTCTTTTTCATCAGGATTACGTCAGTATACTGTTGCACGAGGTGTGGTCGGAAAACCCAATCCAAGCTCGGACGTTCGTAGCCACTATAGTCCGTTGCCCAAACCAAATACACAAGACTTAACCACTTATGAAACGAAAATTGTGTTTCCACAAAAAACATTTAATTCACAAATACGTTGATGAAGATTGCAATCCAAATAATATAAATATGATCACTAAATAGCTAGATAGAAATAAAATAAACCAAGAGGAAAAGGAAAGAGAAGTCTACTAAGTCATGAGCACTAGAAGAAATCTCTATCCTTCCTTCGACGACTGTCAACCTGACAGCATCCAAGTCAAGAACNCTGATAGTGATAACGAAAGGGAACTTGATACTTCACCAATGGCTTCCAAAATCAATGAATTAAATCAGAGAGTTGAGTTAATTGAATCGAATATTGCATCCGGATTTAAACGACTAGAATGAATGCTTGAAAGTGTATTAACTCGTAACGAACGGCCGGAAATCGGTTATCGAAGGTCACAACATGTTCCCATTAAATTTCTAACTACACCGAACTGAGATTTTGGAGTATGAACCGGTTGACTGCTTTGCCGTCCAATAACCGGAGATCGTGCGGCGGAAACACCCATCGTGCACAGTACGGAACAAGTACAAACACGCAGAGCACCCCTGGAAACGCAATTGCACCCTTCGTCTGGGTTATGCCAAACTCTGCGGCGAACGCAAGCAACTCCAACCCAATAAACACGTGCAACCACTTGAGCGATGAAAGCTTGGTGAACACGCTGTCTGGTGGCCGGAATCTCTTTTCAAGCACGCAGTACTTGATGCGTCTGCCGACCTCGTTTGTTCCGACCCCAAGCAAGCCCATGATTAAGAACAATCCGGCCAACACTGCCTGGGGCACCAGCCCCAACACCACGAGAAGCGGGTTGCTTATTGTCGCCAACGTCAATAGGCCCTGAGCTGTGTTCGTCACGCGCTGTTCGACGACTTCTGTGATAAGCATCTTCCCGTCTTCGTCCTGTTCTCCAACACACAACGACTCTGTGTGAAGAGGAGCCTGGGGAAGAAGCCCGTTGGGCGCAGGAATCCCCAATAGTGCCGACAATCCTGTAGTGATTCCTAGCACAAAGAAATCCCAGTGGAATGAAGATGGCTTTTTCAATGGGTACTGGATCCCTTGACACATCAATGAGGAGACGTTGTGATCAAAATAAAATAAGAAAGTCAACAATATTCCAAAGGGTATGGCAAGAAATATATTTGACACCGATATATCTTCCCAAAATTTAATTATCCATCCATTTCTTAGTATATTATCACTAGGTGAAAAGCTTCTTGAAGTATTCAACCTTTGCAATTCAACTTCTTTCAAATGTCCGCCAAAATGGTTAAATCCACTTAAAAATATAACACAGAATGGTGTGCCGTAATCGACTAATAATTTTCGGATCTTGGGACTGAAATAATTGCTATAGTTCCCAATTAAGTTGATGGAAACCCCTATTATCACCATTAATAAAGAAACAACTATCGACAAAAACCCATTAGCCAAATAATTCTCTTCTTTAACGTCGAAGCCGTTGACTTCAAACTGTTCTATTAAAATCTCGATCCCCTTTTGAATATAAATACAATTGATAAACAAACCAAACGTATCACAAGAATATGATGTAATATATCTAATAAACCTAACTCCATCAAGTATCGCAATTATAAAATGTATAATCATACCCCAAATATAAGTCCATCCAATGAATGAAAAATAGGCACAGTCCTTTTTATTTTTCACCAAATCATAAACGGTTATATTGAATATAGCTATTGGTCCTGTAACCCCAACAATCACCAATGGTTGGCCAGCAAATATTCCGAAAGCAATACCTCCAATGGCATTCGACAATAAAATCTCATTCAAACCATACGTATTGTCAGTTTTGTCAAATAAATCTTGCGCAAAAGCAATTGCTGGCAACAAATTAATGAAATATAAAAAAATTGTTGATGGAATAACTCGATAATTCATTCCATCTACCCAATCTGTTAAATATATCGGCAATCGACCTTTGACATCTTTATAGATCCCATGCCCAATCTTCAACCTTTTAATTTTCATTATCTACTTAAAATTCCCCTATTAATAAAATAAAAGTTGGATAATTGGAAAAGCTTCAAGTTAGAAAAGTTGCAAAACTTTCCAACCTTAGACCTGTAATTTCATGCTTAAATCGCTCACGGTTTTTTCTGTTTTGTTATTGTCATTATCAGATAATTTACAGATGTTGTTGTTTATATGCTCAACGTCATTTCCCAACAGAAAAATAAAATGAAAAGAAGCAGAAGAAGCAGAAGAAGCAGAAGAGGCAAATAGATGAAACCAATTGTCCAATAGACGCATGTCCCATAAATGTGGTAAATCAGATTGTAGTTGTATGCAGTTGTATGCAGTTTCATGCACATTAACGTTTAAAATGCTTTCACACTAAAGAAATTTTTTTATCAAGTGATTGGAGAGATTTGATACTTTACATTTGTTTTGTATTTTACTCTATTCTATTTGCCAACTAAATCAGTATTTTCATCCAGTGATGATAGTTTTTTCGCATTAATTGATGTTTTAATGCTAGTGGTGAAGTTCTACTCTTGCTATCCTAATCCACCACTTGCAATTTGTGCCAGCTACTAGATGTTTAATTGTCTCAATTCCCAGAAACGTGAACTAATCCTTTTTTTTGAATTTTCCTTCAAAGAAAAGTTGTTTTTTAGAAAAACTATTTACGGGATAATAATGGAACTATTAATGACATCTTTCAACCACCGAAAATTAACTTAAAGTGTATATAAAGAAAAGAAGGCAAACGATTGACCATAAAAACACTAAATTGTACTGCATTTATAGTTAAATCAAAAGGAGTTCAACAGATGTCAAATAAATCAGGTTTTTGGCTTATATTCAATTATACAACATTATTTAATAAAAAACAAAAAACGTAAAACTATACGTTAGTTTTATTCATGTTGACCTGAATATGGTTGGTCTTCAAACGAACTTTAGATCATTGGTTTTGAGAAGTGTATTTTCAGAAAATCACCAATGTCAGACAGATTTCCTTTCAAATGATTCTTGTTTTAACATTCGTATCTCACTTCATTTCACAAAACAATAAAACTTCTAAACCACATTGTTTGATATTGTTCCATATTCTTTTTTGTTGAGATAAATTCACAACCTCAAACTGCATGTCATTGCATACAACTGCAGATACACTGCATTTGATATATTTGGAATTATCTTTCAAGAACCAGAATTTAAATGATTCATTTCGAAAAGTATCAATAACTAATATGGAAACTGCACTGGTGTGTTTATATTGATGGAGATTGTAATGAAGCCAACAAAATATTTGCAACTCGAATTTCAATAAACGCTTCTAGTTAAAAATGTGAATAACGAAATAATTGATTCATATTTTCTTTCATATTCTCTTTCATATTCTTCCATATAAATAATGCAGTGGTTATCCATATTGATATTAATATTCACATCCATATATATACTCACAATCGAAACTATACCTATGATATACTCACCTCTCAATATAATATATTCAATTTTCACAACAATAAACACAGATATACAAATCACTAAATACTAAAAAATGGATTTGCTTCCTCGAGAATTAGTTGAAAAAATATTTTTAAATGTTTCAAACAAGAATCTTTTGCCATTCACACTATCAAACCTTCGTGGAGTGGAATATTTTGCTGCTTTGAAGTTATATAATTCTGTTTTTGTACATGTTGCTAAAGACGATGAATATTACCCTTTTGAAAATAATACAAGTGTTTTTAATAACAATAATAATCATGGTTTTCATGATATTTTTATTTTTGATTGGTTTGATAACAAAACTTTGGATATATCAGAAGATTGTTTGTATTTTAGGCTCTTTGACTTCATAAAACTTAACAGTGAACATACAAGATTGATTCAAAATCTTAGATTATCAATAGATTTTTCTAAATTTGGCTCGAGTTCTTATTCTCAATTGGTTGATTTTCTAAAAAAAAAACAAAATTACAAAAAATCAATCTTATTATTTATGGTAGTAGAAATATACCTTTTGAATGTATTAATGAATCATCAAACAATATTGAAAATTTTAACTCTAAATATAAAATTTGGAACAAATTTACAAAACTATTAATACTTTTTAACTCAAATTCTTTGAATAAGACGAATATTTATTTGGATGATTTTTCAATTGATGTTTCCAATCATTTTTGGTTTTTAAATCAATTAACCGAAAATAGAAATATCAAATACTCAACAAATGGTGCACGATTTTTATTGAAGTTTGAGCCATTTGATCTCAGTTCTTTATTCTTTGAAGATCAAAGATCGCAGTATACTGGTATATTTTTTCACAGAGAAGAATACACTGGGAGTGTTCTTACAGAACTTACAGGTGATGTTCATCATCTAAATCAATTTCCAATTGACGATGATATATTTTTTACAGAATTAAATTCAATTCTGAAATTTTCAATTGATTTTTCATCTATCAATCCAAAAATAGATATACACTCCTTTTCTCCCTCTCTTAGGGTGAAAACAGTAAGATTTCAAGCCCTTAGTTTTGAGAACATTCAAAATTTAACAAATACAGCAGAGTTTATTGAATTGGATTGGTCTAGAAACAGTATTCTGGACATTGGAACGCTACCTGATCTAGCTAGTTTAAGAACATTAAACTTTTCAGATAATAAAATTGAAGATATATCATCTTTATCGAGAATAACTAATTTAACAGGTTTGGATTTGTCAAATAATCAAAATTTAATCATTGTTTATGTAAATTTGAATAATCAAAATGTAACTGCTTTAAAGTTTGATGATTCAGTTACATTTCTTGATTGTTTAAATGAAGATACTCGAAATCAAAATCAAAATCAAGTTGGTGGTGAACAACAAGCACTACGAGCACAATTACAACAACACTTACAACAACTACTACAATAATTACGACAATAATTACCACGACAACTATAACGACAACTACAACTACAACAAAATAACGACGATGCAATTCAATTAAGTCAAGATTTCCATATTACTGGAAATTCAAGTTTTACTATTATTAAACCCTTAGCCGAACTAATTTTATTGAAGCGTTTAAATTTAAGTAGGAATTTCCTTAACGATGTCTCTTTTTTAAGAAACCTAATTAATTTAACTGATCTAAACATAAGTAAGAATAGAATTGAAAATATTGACTTTATGGCCCAATTAAAAAAATTGAGAAGGCTATCATTTTCTAGAAATTTTATTGAAAACATTGATAGTTTATCAAGATTAAACAAATTGGTTTATTTAGAAGGAAATCATAATATAATTCAAAACCTTGATCCAATAATTGAATTACAAAGTCTTGAACAATTATCCTTAAATCATAATAAACTTGTCGACTTAGGAGAAATAAACAAGTTAGTAAATCTCGTCAGTCTTGATTTGAGCAACAATTTAATCAAAGAAGTTAAAGAAGCATTATTTTCTGTTGAAAATAGAAACCATTTCAAAAAATTAAGAAACATTAGATTTTCTGGAAATGAAATTAAAGATTTAGAAAACATTTATATTCCAAATAATGTTAAATATTTTAATTTTTCATATAATATAATTGAAATATTTTCTATTAAAAATGCTACAAATCTTTCCAGGTTAAAAGTTATTGAATTGGATCATAACCTATTAACTGAGTTGATGAATTTTGAGATTCCAGCTAATGTCCGAACAGTTTTTTAAATTGCAACTGTTTAAGAGGCTTCCATTAAACCAAGTAAGAATCAGCATAGATTAAAAAGACTTTAATCAGACTACGATATGTTATTAGATGAAGAGCAAATGAATAGTCCTTCAGGTGTTTTATATTCCATTTTTCACAACTCACATTATTCTGATTGAGAAATGGAAATATTCAACATTGCAAGCATTCATTTAAATCATATATCACTGAGCTTATTATAAAAGTGGTTTGAAAAAAATTAATAATCAGACTTGAATAGTTTTGAAGTAAAATTATTATAAAGATTAAGAATTAAGATTGTGTAAAAATGGTATCAGTGTTTTATTAATTGTTTTATTAATTGTTTTATCAAGTGTTTTATTAAGTTCTTGTTTTGCATTTTTATTATTTGATCTATAACTTATATATTTAAATAAACTATTTTCTTTGAAACCAAAACAAATAAATAATTAAGATTTGCACTGCAATATTAACACATTTATCAACTAGTTTTCATCGGATTTATAGTTATTTTATTTTTAGTTTTTTATGAAATTGATTAAAGATAATAATTGTAATTGATGTTAGTTATAAAGACATTAATGACTGTGTAAATGTATAAAGTTGATGTTTTTGTTTGCTTTATATTGTTTGGTTTCAAGCATATTAAATGAACATTGATTATTATAGGTTATTCAGACACAAAAGGCTTTTCACAATTTTGGAAGACTGATTTTGATATATCATGGGTAATATAATTAAAAATTTTATTTCCTTTCTCAGCTATTTATTGACTAGCCTGCTTTTGTTTTGTTCCATGCTTTTAATATCAATCAATAAAATTCAATGAAAACCCATCAAAGCCCATGAATCTATCTTCAAACATCGCGATACAATTATTATCATAAACACAATTTGGTTTTAAATAAGTGGGCCAACTCAATTGTATTGCACCAAATGAAAATGGCAAAAACTGGATATTATCTAGTGCTCAAAAACCATGAGAACCTGGTGGTTACAATAAATGTTTCTTTAGTGAGGGTCTCCTAACAGAAATATATTTCATAAATTCTATCGAAATACTTATAGCTAACTCGCAATCTAAACATGATGTATTTAAATTTTTTTATGCCTAATGAAAACCATATGACAATTCAAGTCTTGGTCCATTATCAGGTCTGATTCAATTCTCCCATGATTCATGAAAATATTCATATAATTACATTTGTGGTCTCAAGCCACCAACATTATCCTCCAGACAGTTCTTTGTGCTCTTTATTTGAGTCAGGAAACACTCTTAATAATATAAAATATATTCTAAGAAAATATAACAAAGCATTTGAAAAAATTGGTACTGAATATAGTGACTAAATGGGTATCATTATATAGGTCTTTTCTCTAAACACTTAAAAGTGTCTGATCTTGGATTGANACCATCTTTATCACCTGTTGCTCTCAAAGAAGCATTGATTAATATGTTATATCATTTAGAAAAGGAAAAGAAGAAAAAGGCATTGATATCCCAATTTTTCTACGCTGGTAATAAATTTTTTTACAGTGAACAAGGAAATGCAAAATTAATTGATATCGTTTGAAAGCATTAATATTTGATTAGCAAGTTATTGCACCTGGTTGTTACTAGATATATAGTAACAATATATGAATAAATTTTTACAAGTACCTTTTGATGATTTTATCCACTGAAGTAATTAAAGTATTAGCCATCAATAACATGAATTGCTCCATCTTCAAAATTCAATTAAGATTATTATCAATGATAATTATATTGGCAGCAGAAGAAGTACCATTTAGCAACAAGAAATTTCTGTTTTATAATCTGAAGTCCATTTCCATGTAT